>NC_068448.1:1102497-1134997 GCF_023373465.1 Oncorhynchus keta | reverse complement strand
CAATCCATTAACCTATCACAGAGTAGTATTACAGCGTCAATTTAACACATCTACCAATAACAAACCAGCATTCCTGTCCATCAACACACCTACCAATAAGAAACCAGCATTACAGCGTCAATCAACAGACCAACCAATAAGAAACCAGTATTTCAGTGCCAATCAACTCTTTTAAAAAAACAGACAAGTGAGTAAAGTAAACATTTCAGACAAAGTTTCTGATAGAAATGCACTTTGTATAACTGACAGACAGCAAGTGAATTATTTCCTTTCTGTAGTGTTTGTTGTGCATACTATTCATGAGCCAGCGGGGGTCGGGTTTGGGTCACTCACTAATCTCTCCATCCAGGACTTTGAACTCTTCAGAATGAAAAGGAACCAGCTGTGACATCATCATCCAAATGACTAAGACCCACCCATAAAATTATAATTATATTTCAATCAAGAGTTGCAATGTATTCTAAATCTATGGACCCACCATCTTGGGAGAACTTCACTAAGCCTCTGGTCTCATAACCTTTCTCCCAGTACAGTCAGTCAGTGACACCCCAGCTAGCACACAACGTTCTGAGAACCATATGTTTCTTAGAGTGAGGTTGTCCTACTGTTATTTTGAATACAACCTTTCCCACTACATTCTGGAAAATGGTGCAAGGGATACCCAGCAAGCATAAAACATTCTGAGAACCATGTTTCTTAGAGTGTGGTTGTCCTACTGTTATTTTGCATACAACCTTTCCCACTACATTCTGAAAAATGGTGCAAGGGATACCCAGCTAGCATAAAACGTTCTGAGAACCATGTTTCTTAGAGTGTGGTTGTCCTACTGTTATTTTGAATACAACCTTTCCCACTACATTCTGGAAAATGGTGCAAGGGATACCCAGCAAGCATAAAACATTCTGAGAACCATGTTTCTTAGAGTGTGGTTGTCCTACTGTTATTTTGCATACAACCTTTCCCACTACATTCTGAAAAATGGTGCAAGGGATACCCAGCTAGCATAAAACGTTCTGAGAACCATGTTTCTTAGAGTGTGGTTGTCCTACTGTTATTTTGAATACAACCTTTCCCACTACATTCTGGAAAATGGTGCAAGGGATACCCAGCTAGCACAAAACGTTCTGAGAACCATGTTTCTTCTGTGGTAGGAAGACAGTACACCTGATCTTAATGAGTGCTTGTTTCTTTTAAAATGAAGTATGTTTGAATAGACTAAAATGAACAGCTTTTGTATGAGTTATAAAAACATGGCATGCTAGGTTCATCCTGGTGGTGCAGTGGACTAATTCCATGGATAGAGAACAGAAGATCATAGGTTTGAATCTTACTGAAGTTATGCCAAAAAAACACAACATGTTTTTGCATGATTAATGCCTAAGCAGATGAATATCCATCTGTTCTTGGAATTGAAAACAGTTCCAGGATCTACAGAAAGTATGTTCACATTCTGTTGTGGGATGTAATTGTCATTTTTGGGTCATTGATCGACAAAAAATACTGTTAATGTCAAAAGAAAAAATTTGAACATAAAAAAACCCACCACTAATATCTTGATTAGATAAGTATTCAACCCGCTGAGTCAATCCATGTTACAATCACCTTTGGCAACGATAACAGCTGTTCCCCAGGTTCTGTTTTGTATGTGTGTGTTTCAGGATGGCTTCCTGAAATTCCCCTAAGCAGCTAATTGGTCCGCCATTGCTAATTGGAGCTGACCCCGCCCTCTCGTCAGAAGAAACAGCTGTCTTCAATTACCAACTCCCTCTGAAGCTTGGAAAGCCAGTGTTTTGTTGCTCAGAAGAGAGAACGATTGATATGTCCTGTGCTGAGAGAGATAGAGAGAGAGAGAGAGAGAGAGAGAGAGAGATAGAGATAGACAGAGAGAGAGAGACAGAGAGAGAGAGAGAGAGACAGAGAGAGAGAGAGAGAGAGAGAGAGAGAGAGAGAGAGAGAGAGAGAGAGAGAGACACAGAGAGAGAGAGAGAGAGAGAGAGAGAGAGAGAGAGAGAGAGAGAGAGAGAGAGAGAGAGAGAGAGAGAGAGAGAGACAGAGAGAGACTGTAGAGAGACCAGAGACAGAGAGAGAGACAGAGAGAGAGAGAGGATGGTACTGAGAGAGAGAGAGATTCTGTCAGAGAGACCAGGATGGTACTGTAGAGAGACCAGGATCGGAGCAGGAAGGTACTGTAGGGGGACCAGGATGGTACTGTAGAGAGACCAGGATGGTACTGTAGAGAGACCAGGATGGTACTGTAGAGGGACCAGGATCGGACCAGGAAGGTACTGTAGAGAGACCAGGATGGTACTGTAGGGAGACCAGGATGGTACTGTAGAGGGACCAGGATCGGACCAGGAAGTTACTGTAGAGAGACCAGGATGGTACTGTAGGGGGACCAGGATGGTACTGTAGGGGGACCAGGATGGGACCAGGATGGTACTGTAGAGAGACCAGGATGGGACCAGGATGGTACTGTAGAGGGACCAGGATGGTACTGTAGGGGGACCAGGATGGTACTGTAGAGAGACCAGAATGGTACTGTAGAGAGACCAGGATGGTACTGTAGAGGGACCAGGATCGGACCAGGAAGGTACTGTAGAGAGACCAGGATGGTACTGTAGGGAGACCAGGATGGTACTGTAGAGGGACCAGGATCGGACCAGGAAGTTACTGTAGAGAGACCAGGATGGTACTGTAGGGAGACCAGGATGGTACTGTAGAGGGACCAGGATGGTACTGTAGAGAGACCAGGATGGGACCAGGATGGTACTGTAGAGGGACCAGGATGGTACTGTAGAGGGACCAGGATGATACTGTAGAGAGACCAGGATGGTACTGTAGAGAGACCAGGATGGTACTGTAGGGGGACCAGGATGGTACTGTAGAGAGACCATCCACCTCTGGCCTGCTCGCCTCCCTACCACTGAGGAAGTACAGTTCCCGCTCAGCCCAGTCAAAACTGTTCGCTGCTCTGGCCCCCCAATGGTGGAACAAACTCCCTCACGACGCCAGGACAGCGGAGTCAATCACCACCTTCCGGAGACACCTGAAACCCCACCTCTTTAAGGAATACCTAGGATAGGATAAGTAATCCTTCTCACCCCCCTTTAAGATTTAGATGCACTATTGTAAAGTGACTATTCTACTGGATGTCATAAGGTGAATGCACCAATTTGTGAGTCGCTCTGGATAAGAGCGTCTGCTAAATGACTTAAATGTAAAATGTAAATGTACTGCTGGGGGACCAGGAAGGTACTGTAGAGAGACCAGGATGGTACTGTAGAGAGACCAGGATGGTACTGTAGAGAGACCGGGATGGTACTGTAGAGAGACCAGGATGGTACTGTAGAGGGACCAGGATGGTACTGTAGAGAGACCAGGATGGTACTGCTGGGGGACCAGGAAGGTACTGTAGAGAGACCAGGATGGTACTGTAGAGAGACCAGGATGGTACTGTAGAGAGACCAGGATGGTACTGTAGAGGGACCAGGATGGGACCAGGATGGTACTGTAGAGGGACCAGGATGGTACTGTAGAGATACTAGGATGGTACTGTAGAGGGACCAGGATGGTACTGTAGAGAGACCAGGATGGTACTGTAGAGGGACCAGGATGGTACTGTAGAGGGACCAGGATGTGACCAGGATGGTACTGTAGGGGGACCAGGATGGTACTGTAGAGAGACCAGGATGGGACCAGGATGGTACTGTAGGGGGACCAGGATGGTACTGTAGAGGGACCAGGATGGTACTGTAGGGGGACCAGGATGGTACTGTAGAGGGACCAGGATGGGACCAGGAAGGTACTGTAGGAGGACCAGGATGGTACTGCAGGATGGGACAGTTTCCTGTACTGAGTATCTCCAACCCAGACTGTTTCCTGTACTGAGTATCACCAACCCAGACTGTTTCCTGTACTGAGTATCACCAACCCAAACTGTTTCCTGTACTGAGTATCACCAACCCAGACTGTTTCCTGTACTGAGTATCACCAACCCAGACTGTTTCCTGAGTATCACCAACCCAGACTGTTTCCTGAGTATCACCAACCCAGACTGTTTCCTGAGTATCACCAACCCAGACTGTTTCCTGAGTATCTCCAACCCAGACTGTTTCCTGAGTATCACCAAACCAGACTGTTTCCTGAGTATCTCCAACCCAGACTGTTTCCTGAGTATCTCCAACCCAGACTGTTTCCTGAGTATCTCCAACCCAGACTGTTTCCTGAGTATCACCAACCCAGACTGTTTCCTGTACTGAGTATCACCAACCCAGACTGTTTCCTGTACTGAGTATCACCAACCCAGACTGTTTCCTGTACTGAGTATCACCAACCCAGACTGTTTCCTGTACTGAGTATCACCAACCCAGACTGTTTCCTGAGTATCACCAACCCAGACTGTTTCCTGAGTATCTCCAACCCAGACTGTTTCCTGAGTATCACCAACCCAGACTGTTTCCTGTACTGAGTATCACCAACCCAGACTGTTTCCTGAGTATCTCCAACCCAGACTGTTTCCTGAGTATCACCAACCCAGACTGTTTCCTGTACTGAGTATCACCAACCCAGACTGTTTCCTGAGTATCACCAACCCAGACTGTTTCCTGAGTATCACCAACCCAGACTGTTTCCTGAGTATCTCCAACCCAGACTGTTTCCTGAGTATCTCCAACCCAGACTGTTTCCTGAGTATCACCAACCCAGACTGTTTCCTGAGTATCACCAACCCAGACTGTTTCCTGTACTGAGTATCACCAACCCAGACTGTTTCCTGAGTATCACCAACCCAGACTGTTTCCTGAGTATCACCAACCCAGACTGTTTCCTGAGTATCTCCAACCCAGACTGTTTCCTGAGTATCTCCAACCCAGACTGTTTCCTGAGTATCTCCAACCCAGACTGTTTCCTGAGTATCACCAACCCAGACTGTTTACTGAGTATCTCCAACCCAGACTGTTTCCTGAGTATCACCAACCCAGACTGTTTCCTGAGTATCACCAACCCAGACTGTTTCCTGAGTATCTCCAACCCAGACTGTTTCCTGAGTATCACCAACCCAGACTGTTTCCTGTACTGAGTATCACCAACCCAGACTGTTTCCTGTACTGAGTATCACCAACCCAGACTGTTTCCTGAGTATCTCCAACCCAGACTGTTTCCTGAGTATCTCCAACCCAGACTGTTTCCTGTACTGAGTATCACCAACCCAGACTGTTTCCTGAGTATCACCAACCCAGACTGTTTCCTGAGTATCTCCAACCCAGACTGTTTCCTGTACTGAGTATCACCAACCCAGACTGTTTCCTGAGTATCTCCAACCCAGACTGTTTCCTGTACTGAGTATCTCCAACCCAGACTGTTTCCTGAGTATCACCAACCCAGACTGTTTACTGAGTATCACCAACCCAGACTGTTTCCTGAGTATCACCAACCCAGACTGTTTACTGAGTATCACCAACCCAGACTGTTTACTGAGTATCACCAACCCAGACTGTTTACTGAGTATCTCCAACCCAGACTGTTTCCTGTACTGAGTATCACCAACCCAGACTGTTTCCTGAGTATCACCAACCCAGACTGTTTCCTGAGTATCACCAACCCAGACTGTTTCCTGAGTATCACCAACCCAGACTGTTTCCTGAGTATCACCAACCCAGACTGTTTCCTGAGTATCACCAACCCAGACTGTTTCCTGTACTGAGTATCACCAACCCAGACTGTTTCCTGTACTGAGTATCACCAACCCAGACTGTTTCCTGTACTGAGTATCACCAACCCAGACTGTTTCCTGTACTGAGTATCACCAACCCAGACTGTTTCCTGAGTATCACCAACCCAGACTGTTTCCTGAGTATCACCAACCCAGACTGTTTCCTGAGTATCACCAACCCAGACTGTTTCCTGAGTATCACCAACCCAGACTGTTTCCTGTACTGAGTATCACCAACCCAGACTGTTTCCTGTACTGAGTATCACCAACCCAGACTGTTTCCTGAGTATCTCCAACCCAGACTGTTTCCTGTACTGAGTATCACCAACCCAGACTGTTTCCTGAGTATCACCAACCCAGACTGTTTCCTGAGTATCACCAACCCAGACTGTTTCCTGAGTATCACCAACCCAGACTGTTTCCTGAGTATCTCCAACCCAGACTGTTTCCTGAGTATCTCCAACCCAGACTGTTTCCTGAGTATCTCCAACCCAGACTGTTTCCTGAGTATCACCAACCCAGACTGTTTCCTGAGTATCACCAACCCAGACTGTTTCCTGAGTATCTTCAACCCAGACTGTTTCCTGAGTATCACCAACCCAGACTGTTTCCTGAGTATCACCAACCCAGACTGTTTCCTGTACTGAGTATCACCAACCCAGACTGTTTCCTGTACTGAGTATCACCAACCCAGACTGTTTCCTGAGTATCACCAACCCAGACTGTTTCCTGAGTATCACCAACCCAGACTGTTTCCTGTACTGAGTATCACCAACCCAGACTGTTTCCTGAGTATCACCAACCCAGACTGTTTCCTGAGTATCACCAACCCAGACTGTTTCCTGTACTGAGTATCACCAACCCAGACTGTTTCCTGAGTATCACCAACCCAGACTGTTTCCTGTACGGAGTATCACCAACCCAGACTGTTTCCTGTACTGAGTATCACCAACCCAGACTGTTTCCTGAGTATCACCAACCCAGACAGTCTTTCCTGAGACATCGTGCATTAAATGTCCATTGCATGCTGAGATATTCCAGAGACGAGGGACTGTCGATATAGCAAACCACACAACTCAAATGTCGGTTGACCAATATGAGCGAAATCGCAATCCACTTCTTTTTTTGTTGTTCAAGCCCTCAAGAACTGTTGTGAACTGGCAGTTGATTGGCTGTCCAGTATCCAGACGTCCTGTCCCCAGAGCTTCCTGTACAGGAACTAGCTAATTTCACTGGTGCCGTCGTAGCCTCGACCACGGTATGTTCACCCATATCCCCTTATACTTTCAATCAATTAAATGGTTTTTATTTTTCCAAGACCCGAGGCACTTTTTTTTCTGAAGCCCAAGAAACAAACACTTAGCTTTTTATGGAAATAAATAAATAAATAAATAAACATGAAGAAGGTTTATGAATTACTATTTGGAGGGTTACTGTGAAAATGTTTATTTTCTATATACGACTCCCCGTAAACCACAATCGTACACACACACACACACACACACACACACACACACACACACACACACACACACACACACACACACACACACACACACACACACACACACACACTCAGACACGCACACGCACACGCGCACGCACGCACGCACGCACACACACACACACACACGCACACACGCACACACAGACACACACAGAGAGAGGGTAGTTGTCAGTAATATATAGAGAGGGTGGTCAACTAGGTTCGGGCGCAGCATCAGAGGAACATTTCATCCCATCGCTGCCCTAATCTCTAATCTCTAATCTCTAATCTCTAATCCAGAGTGCTGCTGCTGGGAGGGTGTGTGTGTGTGTGTGTGTGTGTGTGTGTGTGTGTGTGTGTGTGTGTGTGTGTGTGTGTCTGAGTGTGTGTGTGGAGTTGGGGGGGATGGGATTGACGGGAGTGTGTGTGAGGGGAGGGGACAATGGCCTAGAGAATCCTAGATTATTTCGGACTATTACGTAAACCGATGGTTCTATAACGTTGTGTAAGGGTGGTGACTTGGACATGGACGTGAAAGACAGAATCCCACTCTAGCTTCACAGCCCGACAGTCCTCTAGCTTCACAGCCCATCAGTCCTCTAGCAGTACATACAGTAGGTCACATGTCAGTACATACACACAACCAGTAGGTCACATGTCAGTACACACAACCAGTAGGTCACATGTCAGTACAGACACACAACCAGTAGGTCACATGTCAGTACGGACACACAACCAGTAGGTCACATGTCAGTACGCACAACCAGTAGGTCACATGTCAGTACACACAACCAGTAGGTCACAAGTCAGTACAGACACACAACCAGTAGGTCACATGTCAGTACGGACACACAACCAGTAGGTCACATGTCAGTACGCACAATCAGTAGGTCACATGTCAGTACAGACACACAACCAGTAGGTCACATGTCAGTACGGACAACCAGTAGGTCACATGTCAGTACATACAACCAGTAGGTCACATGTCAGTACGGACACACAACCAGTAGGTCACATGTCAGTACATACAACCAGTAGGTCACATGTCAGTACGGACACACAACCAGTAGGTCACATGTCAGTACACACAACAAGTAGGTCACATGTCAGTACATGCCCTTGCTAGAAGCATGTGTTTCAGACATAAGGAAGTGGATGGCTGCAAACTTTCTACTTTTAAACTCGGACAAAACAGAGATGCTTGTTCTAGGTCCCAAGAAACAAAGAGATCTTCTGTTGAATCTGACAATTAATCTTAATGGTTGTACAGTCGTCTCAAATAAAACTGTGAAGGACCTCGGCGTTACTCTGGACCCTGATCTCTCTTTTGAAGAACATATCAAGACCATTTCAAGGACAGATTTTTTCCATCTACGTAACATTGCAAAAATTGCAAAAATCTGAAACTTTCTGTCCAAAAATGATGCAGAAAAATTAATCCATGCTTTTGTCACTTCTAGGTTAGACTACTGCAATGCTCTACTTACCGGCTACCCGGATAAAGCACTAAATAAACTTCAGTTGGTGCTAAATACGGCTGCTAGAATCCTGACTAGAACCAAAAAAGTTGATCATATTACTCCAGTGCTAGCCTCTCTACACTGGCTTCCTGTCAAAATAAGGGCTGATTTCAAGGTTTTACTGCTAACCTCCAAAGCATTACATGGGCTTGCTCCTACCCATCTCTCTCATTTGGTCCTGCCGTACATACCTACACGTACGCTACGGTCACAAGACGCAGGCCTCCTAATTGTCCCTAGAATTTCTAAGCAAACAGCTGGAGGCAGGGCTTTCTCCTATAGAGCTCCATTTTATGGAACGGTCTGCCTACCCATGTCAGAGACGTAAACTCGGTCTCAACCTTTAAGTCTTTACTGAAGACTTATCTATTCAGTGGGTCATATGATTGAGTGTAGTCTGGCCCAGGAGTGAGAAGGTGAACGGAAAGGCTCTGGAGCAACGAACCGCCCTTGCTGTCTCTGCCTGGCCGGTTCCCCTCTTTCCACTGGGATTCTCTGCCTCTAACCCTATTACAGGGGCTGAGTCACTGGCTTACTGGGGCTCTCTCATGCCGTCCCTGGAGGGGATGCGTCACCTGAGTGGGTTGATTCACTGATGTGGTCATCCTGTCTGGGTTGGCACCCCCCCCCCTTGGGTTGTGCCATGGCGGAGATCTTTGTGGGCTATACTCAGCCTTGTCTCAGGATGGTAAGTTGGTGGTTGAAGATGTCCCTCTAGTGGTGTGGGGGCTGTGCTTTGGCAAAGTGGGTGGGGTTATATCCTTCATGTTTGGCCCTGTCCGGGGGTGTCCTCGGATGGGGCCACAGTGTCTCCTGACCCCTCCTGTCTCAGCCTCCAGTATTTATGCTGCAGTAGTTTATGTGTCGGGGCTAGGGTCAGTTTGTTATTTCTGGAGTACTTCTCCTGTCCTATTCGGTGTCCTGTGTGAATCTAAGTGTGCGTTCTCTAATTCTCTCCTTCTCTCTTTCTTTCTCTCTCTCTGAGGACCTGAGCCCTAGGACCATGCCCCATGACTACCTGACATGATGACTCCTTGCTGTCCCCAGTCCACCTGGCTGTGCTGCTGCTCCAGTTTCAACTGACCTGAGCCCTAGGACCATGCCCCAGGACTACCTGACATGATGACTCCTTGCTGTCCCCAGTCCACCTGGCCATGCTGCTGCTCCAGTTTCAACTGACCTGAGCCCTAGGACCATGCCCGAGGACTACCTGACATGATGACTCCTTGCTGTCCCCAGTCCACCTGGCCGTGCTGCTACTCCAGTTTCAACTGTTCTGCCTTACTATTATTCAACCATGCTGGTCATTTATGAACATTTGACCATCTTGGCCATGTTCTGTTATAATCTCCACCCGGCACAGCCAGAAGAGGACTGGCCACCCCACATAGCCTGGTTCCTCTCTAGGTTTCTTCCTAGGTTTTGGCCTTTCTAGGGAGTTTTTCCTAGCCACCGTGCTTCTACACCTGCATTGCTTGCTGTTTGAGGTTTTAGGCTGGGTTTCTGTGCAGCACTTTGAGATATCAGCTGATGTACGAAGGGCTATATAAATACATTTGATTTGATTTGATTACACACAACCAGTAGGTCACACGTCAGTACATACACACAACCAGTAGGTCACATATCAGTACATAAACACAACCAGTAGGTCACATGTCAGTACATACAACCAGTAGGTCACATGTTAGTACACACAACCAGTAGGTCACATGTCAGTACACACAACCAGTAGGTAACATGTCAGTACATAAACACAACCAGTAGGTCTCATGTCAGTACATACACACAACCAGTAGGTCACATGTCAGTACATAAACACAACCAGTAGGTAACATGTCAGTACACACAACCAGTAGGTCACATGTAAGTACACACAACCAGTAGGTCACATGTCAGTGCGGACACACAACCAGTAGGTAACATGTCAGTACATAAACACAACCAGTAGGTCACATGTCAGTACGGACACACAACCAGTAGGTCACATGTCAGTACAGACCACCAGTAGGTCTCATGTCAGTACAGACCACCAGTAGGTCACATGTCAGTACAGACCACCAGTAGGTCACATGTCAGTACAGACCACCAGTAGGTCTCATGTCAGTACAGACCACCAGTAGGTCACATGTCAGTACAGACCACCAGTAGGTCACATGTCAGTACACACAACCAGTAGGTCACATGTCAGTACATAAACACAACCAGTAGGTCACATGTCAGTACGGACACACAACCAGTAGGTCACATGTCAGTACATAAACACAACCAGTAGGTAACATGTCAGTACACACAACCAGTAGGTCACATGTCAGTACACACAACCAGTAGGTCACATGTCAGTACGGACCACCAGTAGGTCACATGTCAGTACAGACCACCAGTAGGTCACATGTCAGTACGGACCACCAGTAGGTCACATGTCAGTACGGACCACCAGTAGGTCACATGTCAGTACGGACAACCAGTAGGTCACATGTCAGTACAGACCACCAGTAGGTCACATGTCAGTACAGACCACCAGTAGGTCACATGTCAGTACAGACCACCAGTAGGTCTCATGTCAGTACAGACCACCAGTAGGTCACATGTCAGTACAGACCACCAGTAGGTCTCATGTCAGTACAGACCACCAGTAGGTCACATGTCAGTACAGACCACCAGTAGGTCACATGTCAGTACAGACCACCAGTAGGTCACATGTCAGTACAGACCACCAGTAGGTCACATGTCAGTACAGACCACCAGTAGGTCACATGTCAGTACACACAACCAGTAGGTCACATGTCAGTACAGACCACCAGTAGGTCACATGTCAGTACGGACCACCAGTAGGTCACATGTCAGTACGGACCACCAGTAGGTCTCATGTCAGTACAGACCACCAGTAGGTCACATGTCAGTACGGACCACCAGTAGGTCACATGTCAGTACGGACCACCAGTAGGTCACATGTCAGTACAGACCACCAGTAGGTCACATGTCAGTACAGACCACCAGTAGGTCTCATGTCAGTACAGACCACCAGTAGGTCACATGTCAGTACAGACCACCAGTAGGTCACATGTCAGTACAGACCACCAGTAGGTCACATGTCAGTACAGACCACCAGTAGGTCACATGTCAGTACAGACCACCAGTAGGTCACATGTCAGTACAGACCACCAGTAGGTCACATGTCAGTACAGACCACCAGTAGGTCACATGTCAGTACAGACCACCAGTAGGTCACATGTCAGTACAGACCACCAGTAGGTCACATGTCAGTACATACACACAACCAGTAGGTCACATGTCAGTACAGACCACCAGTAGGTCACATGTCAGTACAGACCACCAGTAGGTCACATGTCAGTACATACACACAACCAGTAGGTCACATGTCAGTACAGACCACCAGTAGGTCACATGTCAGTACAGACCACCAGTAGGTCACATGTCAGTACATACACACAACCAGTAGGTCACATGTCAGTACAGACCACCAGTAGGTCACATGTCAGTACAGACCACCAGTAGGTCACATGTCAGTACATACACACAACCAGTAGGTCACATGTCAGTACAGACCACCAGTAGGTCACATGTCAGTACAGACCACCAGTAGGTCACATGTCAGTACAGACCACCAGTAGGTCACATGTCAGTACAGACCACCAGTAGGTCACATGTCAGTACAGACCACCAGTAGGTCACATGTCAGTACGGACCACCAGTAGGTCACATGTCAGTACGGACCACCAGTAGGTCACATGTCAGTACGGACCACCAGTAGGTCACATGTCAGTACAGACCACCAGTAGGTCACATGTCAGTACAGACCACCAGTAGGTCACATGTTAGTACAGACCACCAGTAGGTCACATGTCAGTACAGACCACCAGTAGGTCACATGTCAGTACAGACCACCAGTAGGTCACATGTCAGTACAGACCACCAGTAGGTCTCATGTCAGTACGGACCACCAGTAGGTCACATGTCAGTACGGACCACCAGTAGGTCACATGTCAGTACAGACCACCAGTAGGTCACATGTCAGTACAGACCACCAGTAGGTCACATGTCAGTACAGACCACCAGTAGGTCACATGTCAGTACAGACCACCAGTAGGTCACATGGGGGAGAGGCGTTTATTTGTTTTTTGAAACCAGGTTTTGTCATAAAGGAGGGACCAAGGCTCAGCGTGTGTTGAGTTCCACATCTTTTATTTAAGTGAAACTTCCAAAAAACAATAAAAAAAAAAAACTACGAAACGTGACATCCATGGTGCAACATGCACGTACACAAAACAATATCCCACAATGCAGGTGGGAACAGGGACACCTTAAGTGTGATCCACAATTAGAGACAACGAACATCAGCTGCCTCTAATTGGGAACCATACTAAGAGCACCAACATAGAAATGGATAAACTAGAACACCCCCTAGTCACGCCCTGACCTACAACACCATAGAGAACCAAGGGCTCTCTATGGTCAGGGCGTGGCAGGTTTGTTGTCCACTAGAGCTCTCTATGGTCAGGGCGTGGCAGGTTTGTTGTCCACTGAGGGCTCTCTATGGTCAGGGCGTGGCAGGTTTGTTGTCCACTGAGGGCTCTCTATGGTCAGGGCGTGGCAGGTTTGTTGTCCACTGAGGGCTCTCTATGGTCAGGGCGTGGCAGGTTTGTTGTCCACTGAGGGCTCTCTATGGTCAGGGCGTGGCAGGTTTGTTGTCCACTGAGGGCTCTCTATGGTCAGGGCGTGGCAGGTTTGTTGTCCACTAGAGCTCTCTATGGTCAGGGCGTGGCAGGTTTGTTGTCCACTTAGGGCTCTCTATGGTCAGGGCGTGGCAGGTTTGTTGTCCACTGAGGGCTCTCTATGGTCAGGGCGTGGCAGGTTTGTTGTCCACTGAGGGCTCTCTATGGTCAGGGCGTGGCAGGTTTGTTGTCCACTAGAGCTCTCTATGGTCAGGGTGTGGCAGGTTTGTTGTCCACTGAGGGCTCTCTATGGTCAGGGTGTGGCAGGTTTGTTGTCCACTAGAGCTCTCTCTTGTCAGGGCTTGGCAGGTTTGTTGTTCACTAGAGCTCTCTATGGTCAGGGCGTGGCAGGTTTGTTGTCCACTGAGGGCTCTCTATGGTCAGGGCTTGGCAGGTTTGTTGTTCACTAGAGCTCTCTATGGTCAGGGCGTGGCAGGTTTGTTGTCCACTGAGGGCTCTCTATGGTCAGGGCGTGGCAGGTTTGTTGTCCACTGAGGGCTCTCTATGGTCAGTGTGTGGCAGGTTTGTTGTCCACTGAGGGCTCTCTATGGTCAGTGTGTGGCAGGTTTGTTGTTCACTGAGGGCTCTCTATGGTCAGGGTGTGGCAGGTTTGTTGTCCACTGAGGGCTCTCTATGGTCAGGGTGTGGCAGGTTTGTTGTCCACTGAGGGCTCTCTATGGTCAGGGTGTGGCAGGTTTGTTGTCCACTGAGGGCTCTCTATGGTCAGGGTGTGGCAGGTTTGTTGTCCACTAGAGCTCTCTATGGTCAGGGCGTGGCAGGTTTGTTGTCCACTAGAGCTCTCTATGGTCAGGGCGTGGCAGGTTTGTTGTCCACTGAGGGCTCTCTATGGTCAGGGCGTGGCAGGTTTGTTGTCCACTGAGGGCTCTCTATGGTCAGGGCGTGGCAGGTTTGTTGTCCACTAGAGCTCTCTATGGTCAGGGCGTGGCAGGTTTGTTGTCCACTGAGGGCTCTCTATGGTCAGGGCGTGGCAGGTTTGTTGTCCATTGAGGGCTCTCTATGGTCAGGGTGTGGCAGGTTTGTTGTCCACTGAGGGCTCTCTATGGTCAGGGCGTGGCAGGTTTGTTGTCCACTGAGGGCTCTCTATGGTCAGGGTGTGGCAGGTTTGTTGTCCACTGAGGGCTCTCTATGGTCAGGGTGTGGCAGGTTTGTTGTCCACTGAGGGCTCTCTATGGTCAGGGTGTGGCAGGTTTGTTGTCCACTAGAGCTCTCTATGGTCAGGGCGTGGCAGGTTTGTTGTCCACTGAGGGCTCTCTATGGTCAGGGCGTGGCAGGTTTGTTGTCCACTGAGGGCTCTCTATGGTCAGTGTGTGGCAGGTTTGTTGTCCACTGAGGGCTCTCTATGGTCAGTGTGTGGCAGGTTTGTTGTTCACTGAGGGCTCTCTATGGTCAGGGTGTGGCAGGTTTGTTGTCCACTGAGGGCTCTCTATGGTCAGGGTGTGGCAGGTTTGTTGTCCACTGAGGGCTCTCTATGGTCAGGGTGTGGCAGGTTTGTTGTCCACTGAGGGCTCTCTATGGTCAGGGTGTGGCAGGTTTGTTGTCCACTAGAGCTCTCTATGGTCAGGGCGTGGCAGGTTTGTTGTCCACTGAGGGCTCTCTATGGTCAGGGTGTGGCAGGTTTGTTGTCCACTGAGGGCTCTCTATGGTCAGGGTGTGGCAGGTTTGTTGTCCACTAGAGCTCTCTATGGTCAGGGCGTGGCAGGTTTGTTGTCCACTAGAGCTCTCTATGGTCAGGGCGTGGCAGGTTTGTTGTCCACTGAGGGCTCTCTATGGTCAGGGTGTGGCAGGTTTGTTGTCCACTGAGGGCTCTCTATGGTCAGGGTGTGGCAGGTTTGTTGTCCACTGAGGGCTCTCTATGGTCAGGGCGTGGCAGGTTTGTTGTCCACTGAGGGCTCTCTATGGTCAGGGTGTGGCAGGTTTGTTGTCCACTGAGGGCTCTCTATGGTCAGGGTGTGGCAGGTTTGTTGTCCACTGAGGGCTCTCTATGGTCAGGGTGTGGCAGGTTTGTTGTCCACTAGAGCTCTCTATGGTCAGGGCGTGGCAGGTTTGTTGTCCACTGAGGGCTCTCTATGGTCAGGGCGTGGCAGGTTTGTTGTCCACTGAGGGCTCTCTATGGTCAGTGTGTGGCAGGTTTGTTGTCCACTGAGGGCTCTCTATGGTCAGTGTGTGGCAGGTTTGTTGTTCACTGAGGGCTCTCTATGGTCAGGGTGTGGCAGGTTTGTTGTCCACTAGAGCTCTCTATGGTCAGGGTGTGGCAGGTTTGTTGTCCACTGAGGGCTCTCTATGGTCAGGGTGTGGCAGGTTTGTTGTCCACTAGAGCTCTCTATGGTCAGGGCGTGGCAGGTTTGTTGTCCACTGAGGGCTCTCTATGGTCAGGGTGTGGCAGGTTTGTTGTCCACTAGAGCTCTCTATGGTCAGGGCGTGGCAGGTTTGTTGTCCACTGAGGGCTCTCTATGGTCAGGGCGTGGCAGGTTTGTTGTCCACTAGAGCTCTCTATGGTCAGGGCGTGGCAGGTTTGTTGTCAACTGAGGGCTCTCTATGGTCAGGGCGTGGCAGGTTTGTTGTCCACTGAGGGCTCTCTATGGTCAGGGCGTTACAGGTTTGTTGTCCACTAGAGCTCTCTATGGTCAGGGCGTGGCAGGTTTGTTGTCCACTAGAGCTCTCTATGGTCAGGGCGTGGCAGGTTTGTTGTCCACTTAGGGCTCTCTATGGTCAGGGCGTTGCAGGTTTGTTGTCCACTTAGAGCTCTCTATGGTCAGGGCGTTGCAGGTTTGTTGTCCACTTAGGGCTCTCTATGGTCAGGGCATGGCAGGTTTGTTGTCCACTGAGCGCTCTCTATGGTCAGGGCGTGGCAGGTTTGTTGTCCAATAGAGCTCTCTATGGTCAGGGCGTGGCAGGTTTGTTGTCCACTAGAGCTCTCTATGGTCAGGGCGTGGCAGGTTTGTTGTCCACTGAGGGCTCTCTATGGTCAGGGTGTGGCAGGTTTGTTGTCCACTAGAGCTCTCTATGGTCAGGGCGTTGCAGGTTTGTTGTCCACTTAGGGCTCTCTATGGTCAGGGCGTGGCAGGTTTGTTGTCCACTTAGGGCTCTCTATGGTCAGGGCGTGGCAGGTTTGTTGTCCACTGAGGGCTCTCTATGGTCAGGGTGTGGCAGGTTTGTTGTCCACTGAGGGCTCTCTATGGTCAGGGCGTGGCAGGTTTGTTGTCCACTAGAGCTCTCTATGGTCAGGGCGTTGCAGGTTTGTTGTCCACTTAGGGCTCTCTATGGTCAGGGTGTGGCAGGTTTGTTGTCCACTAGAGCTCTCTATGGTCAGAGGAGCGTGGCAGGTTTGTTGTCCACTAGAGCTCTCTATGGTCAGGGCGTTGCAGGTTTGTTGTCCACTTAGGGCTCTCTATGGTCAGGGCGTGGCAGGTTTGTTGTCCACTAGAGCTCTCTATGGTCAGGGCGTGGCAGGTTTGTTGTCCACTAGAGCTCTCTATGGTCAGGGCGTGGCAGGTTTGTTGTCCACTAGAGCTCTCTATGGTCAGGGCGTGGCAGGTTTGTTGTCCACTAGAGCTCTCTATGGTCAGGGCGTGGCAGGTTTGTTGTCCACTGAGGGCTCTCTATGGTCAGGGCGTGGCAGGTTTGTTGTCCACTGAGGGCTCTCTATGGTCAGGGCGTGGCAGGTTTGTTGTCCACTAGAGCTCTCTATGGTCAGGGCGTGGCAGGTTTGTTGTCCACTGAGGGCTCTCTATGGTCAGGGCGTGGCAGGTTTGTTGTCCACTTAGGGCTCTCTATGGTCAGGGCGTGGCAGGTTTGTTGTTCACTGAGGGCTCTCTATGGTCAGGGCGTGGCAGGTTTGTTGTCCACTGAGGGCTCTCTATGGTCAGGGCGTGGCAGGTTTGTTGTTCACTGAGGGCTCTCTATGGTCAGGGCGTGGCAGGTTTGTTGTCCACTGAGGGCTCTCTATGGTCAGGGCGTGGCAGGTTTGTTGTTCACTGAGGGCTCTCTATGGTCAGGGCGTGGCAGGTTTGTTGTCCACTGAGGGCTCTCTATGGTCAGGGTGTGGCAGGTTTGTTGTCCACTAGAGCTCTCTATGGTCAGGGCGTGGCAGGTTTGTTGTCCACTGAGGGCTCTCTATGGTCAGGGCGTGGCAGGTTTGTTGTTCACTTAGGGCTCTCTATGGTCAGGGCGTGGCAGGTTTGTTGTCCACTGAGGGCTCTCTATGGTCAGGGTGTGGCAGGTTTGTTGTCCACTTAGAGCTCTCTATGGTCAGGGAGTGGCAGGTTTGTTGTTCACTTGCGCTACATGAGATGGAAGGGAGTTCCATGCACTCATGGCTCTTTATGTTTCCTTAAATTTGTTCTGGATTTGGGGACTGTGAAAAGACCCCTGGTGGCATGTCTGGTGAGGTAAGTGTGTGTGTGTCAGAGCTGTGTGTAAGTTGACTATGCAAACAATTTGGGATTTTCAACACATCAACACATGAATGTTTCTTATAAAAAACAAGAAGTGATGCAGTCAGTCTCTCCTCAACTATTAGCCAAGAGAGACAGGAATGCATAGTATTTATATCAGCACTCTGATTACAATTAAGAGCAGAACGTACCGCTCTGTTCTGGGCCAGTTGCAGCTTAAGTAGGTCTTTCCTTGCAGCACTGGACCATATGACTGGACAATAATCAAGATTAGACAAAACTAGAGCCTGCAGAACTTGCTTTTTGGAGTGCGACGTCAAAAAAGCAGAGCATCTCTTTATTACAGACAGATCTCTCCCCATCTCTTCATTACAGACAGACCTCTCCCCATCTCTTTACTACAGACAGACCTCTCCCCATCTCTTCATTACAGACAGACCTCTCCCCATCTCTTCATTACAGACAGACCTCTCCCCATCTCTTCATTACAGACAGACCTCTCCCCATCTCTTCATTACAGACAGACCTCTCCCCATCTCTTTATTACAGACAGACCTCTCCCCATCTCTTCATTACAGACAGACCTCTCCCCATCTCTTCATTACAGACAGACCTCTCCCCATCTCTTCATTACAGACAGACCTCTCCCCATCTCTTTATTACAGACAGACCTCTCCTCATCTCTTTATTACAGACAGACCTCTCCCCATCTCTTTATTACAGACAGACCTCTCCCCATCTCTATATTACAGACAGACCTCTCCCCATCTCTTCATTACAGACAGACCTCTCCCCATCTCTTTATTACAGACAGACCTCTCCCCATCTCTTCATTACAGACAGACCTCTCCCCATCTCTTCATTACAGACAGACCTCTCCCCATCTCTTCATTACAGACAGACCTCTCCCCATCTCTTCATTACAGACAGACCTCTCCCCATCTCTATATTACAGACAGACCTCTCCCCATCTCTTCATTACAGACAGACCTCTCCCCATCTCTATATTACAGACAGACCTCTCCCCATCTCTTCATTACAGACAGACCTCTCCCCATCTCTTCATTACAGACAGACCTCTCCCCATCTCTTCATTACAGACAGACCTCTCCCCATCTCTATATTACAGACAGACCTCTCCCCATCTCTATATTATGACAGACCTCTCCCCATCTCTTCATTACAGACAGACCTCTCCCCATCTCTTCATTACAGACAGACCTCTCCCCATCTCTATATTACAGACAGACCTCTCCCCATCTCTTCATTACAGACAGACCTCTCCCCATCTCTTTATTACAGACAGACCTCTCCCCATCTCTATATTACTGACAGACCTCTCCCCATCTCTATATTACAGACAGACCTCTCCCCATCTCTTCATTACAGACAGACCTCTCCCCATCTCTTCATTACAGACAGACCTCTCCCCATCTCTATATTATGACAGACCTCTCCCCATCTCTTCATTACAGACAGACCTCTCCCCATCTCTTCATTACAGACAGACCTCTCCCCATCTCTATATTACAGACAGACCTCTCCCCATCTCTTCATTACAGACAGACCTCTCCCCATCTCTTTATTACAGACAGACCTCTCCCCATCTCTATATTACTGACAGACCTCTCCCCATCTCTATATTACAGACAGACCTCTCCCCATCTCTTCATTACAGACAGACCTCTCCCCATCTCTTCATTACAGACAGACCTCTCCCCATCTCTTCATTACAGACAGACCTCTCCCCATCTCTTCATTACAGACAGATCTCTCCCCATCTCTATATTACAGACAGACCTCTCCCCATCTCTTCATTACAGACAGACCTCTCCCCATCTCTTCATTACAGACAGACCTCTCCCCATCTCTTCATTACAGACAGACCTCTCCCCATCTCTTCATTACAGACAGATCTCTCCCCATCTCTTTACTACAGACAGACCTCTCCCCATCTCTTTATTACAGACAGACCTCTCCCCATCTCTTTATTACAGACAGACCTCTCCCCATCTCTTCATTACAGACAGATCTCTCCCCATCTCTTCATTACAGACAGACCTCTCCTCATCTCTTTATTAAGGACAGACCTCTCCCCATCTCTTTATTACAGACAGACCTCTCCCCATCTCTTTACTACAGACAGACCTCTCCCCATCTCTTCATTACAGACAGACCTCTCCCCATCTCTTTATTACAGACAGACCTCTCCCCATCTCTTTATTACAGCCAGACCTCTCCCCATCTCTTCATTACAGACAGACCTCTCCCCATCTCTTCATTACAGCCAGACCTCTCCCCATCTCTTTATTACAGACAGACCTCTCCCCATCTCTTTATTACAGCCAGACCTCTCCCCATCTCTTTATTACAGACAGACCTCTCCCCATCTCTTTATTACAGCCAGACCTCTCCCCATCTCTTCATTACAGACAGATCTCTCCCCATCTCTTCATTACAGACAGACCTCTCCTCATCTCTTTATTAAGGACAGACCTCTCCCCATCTCTTTATTACAGACAGACCTCTCCCCATCTCTATATTACAGACAGACCTCTCCCCATCTCTTTATTACAGCCAGACCTCTCCCCATCTCTTTATTACAGACAGACCTCTCCTCATCTCTTTATTAAGGACAGACCTCTCCCCATCTCTTTACTACAGACAGAACTCTCCCCATCTCTTTATTACAGACAGACCTCTCCCCATCTCTTTACTACAGACAGAACTCTCCCCATCTCTTCATTACAGACCTCTCCCCATCTCTTCATTACAGACAGACCTCTCCCCATCTCTTTACTACAGACAGACCTCTCCCCATCTCTTCATTACAGACAGACCTCTCCCCATCTCTTCATTACAGACAGACCTCTCCCCATCTCTTTACTACAGACAGACCTCTCCCCATCTCTTCATTACAGACAGACCTCTCCCCATCTCTTTACTACAGACAGACCTCTCCCCATCTCTTCATTACAGACAGACCTCTCCCCATCTCTTCATTACAGACAGACCTCTCCCCATCTCTTCATTACAGACAGACCTCTCCCCATCTCTTTATTACAGACAGACCTCTCCCCATCTCTTTACTACAGACAGACCTCTCCCCATCTCTTCATTACAGACAGACCTCTCCCCATCTCTTCATTACAGACAGACCTCTCCCCATCTCTTTACTACAGACAGACCTCTCCCCATCTCTTCATTACAGACAGACCTCTCCCCATCTCTTTATTACAGACAGACCTCTCCCCATCTCTTCATTACAGACAGACCTCTCCCCATCTCTTCATTACAGACAGACCTCTCCCCATCTCTTTACTACAGACAGACCTCTCCCCATCTCTTCATTACAGACAGACCTCTCCCCATCTCTTTATTACAGACAGACCTCTCCCCATCTCTTCATTACAGACAGACCTCTCCCCATCTCTTCATTACAGACAGACCTCTCCCCATCTCTTTACTACAGACAGAACTCTCCCCATCTCTTCATTACAGACAGACCTCTCCCCATCTCTATATTACAGACAGACCTCTCCCCATCTCTTCATTACAGACAGACCTCTCCCCATCTCTTTATTACAGACAGACCTCTCCCCATCTCTATATTACAGACAGACCTCTCCCCATCTCTTCATTACAGACAGACCTCTCCCCATCTCTATATTACAGACAGACCTCTCCCCATCTCTTTATTACAGACAGACCTCTCCCCATCTCTTCATTACAGACAGACCTCTCCCCATCTCTCCATTACAGACAGACCTCTCCCCATCTCTTCATTACAGACAGACCTCTCCCCATCTCTTTATTACAGACAGACCTCTCCCCATCTCTTTATTACAGACAGACCTCTCCCCATCTCTTTATTACAGACAGACCTCTCCCCATCTCTTCATTACAGACAGACCTCTCCCCATCTCTTCATTACAGACAGACCTCTCCCCATCTCTTCATTACAGACAGACCTCTCCCCATCTCTTTATTACAGACAGACCTCTCCCCATCTCTTCATTACAGACAGACCTCTCCCCATCTCTTTATTACAGACAGACCTCTCCCCATCTCTTCATTACAGACAGACCTCTCCCCATCTCTTCATTACAGACAGACCTCTCCCCATCTCTTCATTACAGACAGACCTCTCCCCATCTCTTTATTACAGACAGACCTCTCCCCATCTCTTTATTACAGACAGACCTCTCCCCATCTCTTTATTACAGACAGACCTCTCCCCATCTCTTCATTACAGACAGACCTCTCCCCATCTCTTCATTACAGACAGACCTCTCCCCATCTCTTCATTACAGACAGACCTCTCCCCATCTCTTCATTACAGACAGACCTCTCCCCATCTCTTCATTACAGACAGACCTCTCCCCATCTCTTTATTACAGACAGACCTCTCCCCATCTCTTTATTACAGACAGACCTCTCCCCATCTCTTCATTACAGACAGACCTCTCCCCATCTCTTTATTACAGACAGACCTCTCCCCATCTCTTTATTACAGACAGACCTCTCCCCATCTCTTTATTACAGACAGACCTCTCCCCATCTCTTCATTACAGACAGACCTCTCCCCATCTCTTCATTACAGACAGACCTCTCCCCATCTCTTCATTACAGACAGACCTCTCCCCATCTCTTCATTACAGACAGACCTCTCCCCATCTCTTTATTACAGACAGACCTCTCCCCATCTCTTCATGACAGACAGACCTCTCCCCATCTCTTTATTACAGCCAGACCTCTCCCCATCTCTTTATTACAGACAGATCTCTCCCCATCTCTTTATTACAGACAGATCTCTCCCCATCTCTACAACCATTGAATCTATATGTTTTGACCAGGACAGTTTACAATCTAAAGTAACGCCAAGTAATGTAGTCTTATCTTGTTCAACAGCCACACCATTCATTACCAGAGTCAGCTGAGGTCTAGAACTTAATAAGGAATTATTTGTACCAAACACAACGCTCTTAGTTTTAGAGATGTTCAGGAACAGTTTATTACCCATAACTCTTTGTTCGGGGTTTCAGTGACTTCAGAAGCTGTGGTTGCTGATGGTGGTTGAATCGTCAGCTCCCTGAGTTACATTAGAAGGTGAGAAAGTACCAGACATCACACCATCACACTCCCTCTTTTCTACATGAATCCCAGTCTCCCAGTGACTAGGAATATATTTATAGTTTGTGTGTGTGGTGTGTGTGTGTGTGTGTGTGTGTGTGTGTGTGTGTGTGTGTGTGTGTGTGTGTGTGTGTGTGTGTGTGTGTGTGTGTGTGTGTGTGTGTGTGTGTGTGTGTGTGTGTGTGTGTGTGTGTGTGTGTGTGGTATGGTGTGTGTGTGGTGTGTGTGTGTGTTGAGTGTGTTCATGTAAGGCCTTGCACACTAGAGCTGTACCCTTTTAAAGCTTTGAAGTATTCAGATCAATCGTGCTGCAATACTACATGTCATTCTGAACTCAAGGTTCACAACAAACCCACTGAGAAGCTTCTGTCTCGGGAAAGAGAGTAGTGGGCATAACTGAACACATTAAAACACACCAGGAAAAACTCAATATGTCTTTCAGATGTGACGTTAAACTCATGGCCCTATTCCTGAAGTCTGTCTCTAAACCGAGGTCCTGAATCTCTCAGTACAACAGATTAAACTCATGGCCCTATTCCTGACATCTATTTTATATTCTGCAAGTGACCCCCAGTGACTACTGTATATCTGTGTCTCAAATGGCACCCTTTATAACACCTAGGGCTCTGGTTGAAAGTAGTGCACTGTGTAGGGAATAGGGCATATAGGACTCTGGTCTAAAGTAGTGCACTCTGTAGGGAATAGGGCACCCGTTGGGACCCTACCCTAAGTGCCAGTCGGTTTTCATCTCGCTGCATTATACCAAGATTATGATAATTGACATGAATATTTTACACCGTGCTGTCAAAGCTTCTCTCTATGTGTGTACGGTGTAGTTGGATGGTCCAAAACAGGCTGTCGCTGAAATGCGATCATTGAAACTATTTTAGTGAGTCCAGGTTTTCCCTAGCCTGACGACTCAGTGACTCCCCAGGTTTTCCCTAGCCTGACGACTCAGTGGCTCCAGGTTTTCCCTAGCCTGACGACTCAGTGGCTCCAGGTTTTCCCTAGCCTGACGACTCAGAGGCTCCAGGTTTTCCCTAGCCTGACGACTCAGTGACTCCAGGTTTTCCCTAGCCTGACGACTCAGAGGCTCCAGGTTTTCCCTAGCCTGACGACTCAGTGGCTCCAGGTTTTCCCTAGCCTGACGACTAAGTGGCTCCAGGTTTTCCCTAGCCTGACGACTCAGTGGTTCCAGGTTTTCCCTAGCCTGACGACTCAGCGGCTCCAGGTTTTCCCTAGCCTGACGACTCAGTGGTTCCAGGTTTTCCCTAGCCTGACGACTCAGTGGCTCCAGGTTTTCCCTAGCCTGACGACTCAGTGGTTCCAGGTTTTCCCTAGCCTGACGACTCAGTGGCTCCAGGTTTTCCCTAGCCTGACGACTCAGTGGCTCCAGGTTTTCCCTAGCCTGACGACTCAGTGGCTCCAGGTTTTCCCTAGCCTGACGACTCAGTGGCTCCAGGTTTTCCCTAGCCTGACGACTCAGTGGCTCCAGGTTTTCCCTAGCCTGACGACTCAGTGGCTCCAGGTTTTCCCTAGCCTGACGACTCAGTGACTCCAGGTTTTCCCTAGCCTGACGACTCAGTGACTCCAGGTTTTCCCTAGCCTGACGACTCAGTGGCTCCAGGTTTTCGCTAGCCTGACGACTCAGTGGCTCCAGGTTTTCCCTAGCCTGACGACTCAGTGGCTCCAGGTTTTCCCTAGCCTGACGACTCAGAGGCTCCAGGTTTTCCCTAGCCTGACGACTCAGTGGCTCCAGGTTTTCCCTAGCCTGACGACTCAGTGGCTCCAGGTTTTCCCTAGCCTGACGACTCAGTGACTCCAGGTTTTCCCTAGCCTGACGACTCAGTGGCTCCAGGTTTTCCCTAGCCTGACGACTCAGTGGCTCCAGGTTTTCCCTAGCCTGACGACTCAGTGGCTCCAGGTTTTCCCTAGCCTGACGACTCAGAGGCTCCAGGTTTTCCCTAGCCTGACGACTCAGTGGCTCCAGGTTTTCCCTAGCCTGACGACTCAGTGGCTCCAGGTTTTCCCTAGCCTGACGACTCAGTGACTCCAGGTTTTCCCTAGCCTGACGACTCAGTGGCTCCAGGTTTTCCCTAGCCTGACGACTCAGTGGCTCCAGGTTTTCCCTAGCCTGACGACTCAGTGGCTCCAGGTTTTCCCTAGCCTGACGACTCAGTGACTCCAGGTTTTCCCTAGCCTGACGACTCAGTGGCTCCAGGTTTTCCCTAGCCTGACGACTCAGCGGCTCCAGGTTTTCCCTAGCCTGTCGACTCAGTGGCTCCAGGTTTTCCCTAGCCTGACGACTCACTGTGTCATCAATAAGTGCATAGATGACGTCGTCCCCACAGTGACTGTACGTACATACCCCAACCAGAAGCCATGGATTAGAGGCAACATCCACATCGAGCTAAAGGCTAGAGCTACCGCTTTCAAAGATCTTTTTCCAGATTCTTATAAGAAAACCTGTATCCTCAGACAAACCATCAAACAAGTAAATTGTCAATAGAGGATTAAGATTGAATCCTACTACACGCTTGTCGGATGTGGCAGGGCGTGCAAACTATTATGTACTACAAAGGGAAGCACAGCCGAGAGCTGCCCAGTGTTACGAGCCTAACAGATGAGCTAAATGCCGTTAATGCTCGCTTTGAGGCAAGCAGCACTGAAGCATGCACGAGAGCACCAGCTGTCCTGGATGACTTGTCAGGATTTGGCCAGGGTTGTTCCGGTTTTTGGTCACTAGATGCCCCCATTGTGCCTTTTGACCTTTTGTTTTCCCTTGATCCCCATTATTATTTGCACCTGTGCCTCGTTTCCCCTGATTGTATTTAAACCCTTTGTTTTCCTCTGTTCTTTGCTCTGTGTTTGTATGTTAGCACCCAGCCCTAGTACTCTGAGAACTCTTGTTGATCCCAGTGGACTCTCTTGTGGAATTCTGTTTTTTTTTTCTTGTTTGTTTGTTTTTTGAGTGTCTTTTGAGGCTTTTTGTGCTTTACCTTCCACCTTGTGGATTTACCTTTTTGTCTTGGAGGATTACCTTTGTTCTTGTAGGATTCCTTTTGAGGTTGTGGAGTTACATGTTTTCCTGAATAACTTCATTAAATACACCGTCTCAAGTACTGCTGTGTCTGCCTCATCTTCTGGCTTCTGCCGACTATTCGTGGCTCAGTTGGTTAAGTGACTGTTTCTCACTCTGGAGACCCGGGTTCGTAACCGGGTCCTGACATGACTGTGTGATAACGCTTTCGGTAGCCAATGTGAAGAAAACCTTTAAACAGGTCAACATTAACAAAGCCGCTGGGCCAGAAGGATTACCAGGACGTGTACTCAGAGCATGGACCAACTGGCAAGTGTCTTCACTGACATTTTCAACGTCTTCTTGACCGAGTCTGTGATACCTACATGTTTCCTACATGTTTCAAGCAGACCACTATAGTCCCAAGGAAGTGAAGGTAACACTCACGTGGGTATCCATGAGGTGCTTTGAAAGGCTGGTCATGGCTCACATAAACAGCATCATCCCGGAAACCCTAGACCCACTCTAATTCGCATACCGCCCCAACAGATCCACAGATGACAGAATCTCAATCGCACTCCACTCTGCCCTTCCCACCTGGACAAGAGGAACACCTGCCACACCTGCCAAGCTAAACAACACGTCTGCAACGCTGATCCTTAACACTTTGGGCCCCTCAGGGGTGTGTACTTAGTCCCCCCCTGTACTCCCTGTTCACCCACGACTGCGTGGCCAAACACGACTCCAACACCATCATTACGTTTGCTGACAACACAACAGTGGTAGGCCTGATCACCGACAACGATGAGACGGCCTATTGGAAGGAGGTCAGAGAACTGGCAGTGTGGTGCCAGGACAACAACCTCTCCCTCAATGTGAGCAAGACAAAGGAGCTGATCGTGGACTATAGGAAAAAGCGGGCCAAACAGGCCTACATTCTCATCGACGGGGCTGTAGTGGAGCTGGTCGAGAGTTTCAAGCTCCTTGGTGTCCACGTCACCAACGAAGTATCATGGTCCAAACATACCAAGACAGTTGGGAAGAGGGCACGACAATAAAGCCTATTCCCCCTCAGGAGACTGAAAAGATTTGGCATGGGTCCCCAGATCCTCAAAAGGTTCTACAGCGGCACCATTGAGAGCATCCTGACTGGTTGCATCACCGCCTGGTATGGCAACTGCTCGGCATCTGACCGTAAGGCGCTACAGAGGGTAGTGCGTACGGCCCAGTACATCACTGGGGCCAAGCTTCCTGCCATCCAGGACCTATATAATAGGCGGTGTCAGAGGAAAGCCCTACAGAGGGTAGTGCGTACGGCCCAGTACATCACTGGGGCCAAGCTTCCTGCCATCCAGGACCTATATAATAGGCGGTGTCAGAGGAAAGCCAATAAAATTGAAGTTACAGACTGTTTTCTCTGCACGGCAAGCGATACCGGAGCGCCAAGTCTAAGACTCCTCAAAAAAAGGCTCCTCAACAGCTTCTACCCCCCCCCCCGAAGCCATTAGACTGCTGAACAATTCATAAAAAAATGCCACCGGACAATTTACATTGACCCCCCCCCCTGCCCTCTTGTACACTGCTGCTACTCTCTGTTTGTTTGTTATCTATGCATAGTCACTTCACCCCCACCTACATGTACAGATTACCTCAACTAGCCTGTACCTCTGCACACTGACTCGGGACCGGTGCCCCTTGTACATAGCCTTGTTATTCTTATTGTGTTACTTTTTATTATTACCTTTTAATTTGAACCGACTTGGTAAATATTTTCTTCTTCTTGAACTGCACTGTTGGTTCAGGGCTTGTAAGTAAAGAATTTCACGGTGAAGTCTACACTTGTTGTATTCGGCGCACGTGACATAAAGTTTGATATATGAATGGTTTTCATGAAGTGATGCTCATGACAGAAGCACTGTATTCATATTGTAACCAACACGCAGGCCGCGTTCCACACCAACACGCAGGCCGCGTTCCACACCAACACGCAGGCCGCGTTCCACACCAACACGCAGGCCGCGTTCCACACCAACACGCAGGCCGCGTTCCACACCAACACGCAGGCCGTGTTCCACACCAACACGCAGGCCGCGTTCCACACCAACACGCAGGCCGCGTTCCACACCAACACGCAGGCCGCGTTCCACACCAACACGCAGGCCGTGTTCCACACCAACACGCAGGCCGCGTTCCACACCAACACGCAGGCCGCGTTCCACACCAACACGCAGGCCGCGTTCCACACCAACACGCAGGCCGCGTTCCACACCAACACGCAGGCCGCGTTCCACACCAACACGCAGGCCGCGTTCCACACCAACACGCAGGCCGCGTTCCACACCAACACGCAGGCCGCGTTCCACACCAACACGCAGGCCGCGTTCCACACCAACACGCAGGCCGCGTACCACACCAACACGCAGGCCGCGTACCACACCAACACGCAGGTCGTGTACCCCACCAACACGCAGGCTGTGTTCCACACCAACACGCAGGCCACGTTCCACACCAACACGCAGGCCACGTTCCACACCAACACGCAGGCTGTGTTCCACACCAACACGCAGGCCACGTTCCACACCAACACGCAGGCTGTGTTCCACACCAACACGCAGGCCGCGTACCACACCAACACGCAGGCCGCGTTCCACACCAACACCCAGACCGCGTTCCACACCAACACGCAGGCCGCGTTCCACATCAACACGCAGGCCGCGTTCCACACCAACACGCAGGCCGCGTTCCACACCAACACGCAGGCCGCGTTCCACACCAACACGCAGGCCGCGTTCCACACCAACACGCAGGCCGCGTTCCACACCAACACGCAGGCCGCGTTCCACACCAACACGCAGGCCGCGTACCACACCAACACGCAGGCTGTGTTCCACACCAACACGCAGGCCACGTACCACACCAACACGCAGGCCGCGTTCCACACCAACACGCAGGCCGCGTTCCACACCAACACGCAGGCCGCGTTCCACACCAACACGCAGGCCGCGTTCCACACCAACACGCAGGCCGCGTTCCACACCAACACGCAGGCCGTGTTCCACACCAACACGCAGGCCGCGTTCCACACCAACACGCAGGCCGCGTACCACACCAACACGCAGGCCGCGTTCCACACCAACACGCAGGCTGTGTTCCACACCAACACGCAGGCCGCGTTCCACACCAACACGCAGGCCGTGTTCCACACCAACACGCAGGCCGCGTTCCACACCAACACGCAGGCCGCGTTCCACACCAACACGCAGGCCACGTACCACACCAACACGCAGGCCGCGTTCCACACCAACACGCAGGCCACGTACCACACCAACACGCAAGCCGCGTTCCACACCAACACGCAGGCCACGTTCCACACCAACACGCAGGCCGCGTTCCACACCAACACGCAGGCCGCGTTCCACATCAACACGCAGGCCGCGTTCCACATCAACACGCAGGCTGTGTTCCACACCAACACGCAGGCCACGTTCCACACCAACACGCAGGCCGCGTTCCACATCAACACGCAGGCTGTGTTCCACACCAACACGCAGGCCACGTTCCACACCAACACGCAGGCCGCGTTCCACATCAACACGCAGGCCACGTTCCACATCAACACGCAGGCCGCGTTCCACACCAACACGCAGGCCGTGTTCCACACCAACACGCAGGCCACGTTCCACATCAACACGCAGGCCATGTTCCACATCAACACGCAGGCCACGTTCCACACCAACACGCAGGCCGCGTTCCACATCAACACGCAGGCCACGTTCCACATCAACACGCAGGCCACGTTCCACATCAACACGCAGGCCACGTTCCACACCAACACGCAGGCCGCGTACCACACCAACACGCAGGCCGTGTTCCACACCAACACGCAGGCCGCGTTCCACACCAACACGCAGGCCGCGTTCCACACCAACACGCAGGCCGCGTTCCACACCAACACGCAGGCCGCGTTCCACACCAACACGCAGGCCGCGTTCCACACCAACACGCAGGCCGCGTTCCACACCAACACGCAGGCCGCGTTCCACACCAACACGCAGGCCGCGTACCACACCAACACGCAGGCCGTGTTCCACACCAACACGCAGGCCACGTTCCACACCAACACGCAGGCCGCGTTCCACACCAACACGCAGGCCGCGTTCCACACCAACACGCAGGCCGCGTTCCACACCAACACGCAGGCCGCGTTCCACACCAACACGCAGGCCGCGTACCACACCAACACGCAGGCCGCGTTCCACACCAACACGCAGGCCGCGTTCCACACCAACACGCAGGCCGCGTTCCACACCAACACGCAGGCCGCGTTCCACACCAACACGCAGGCCGCGTTCCACACCAACACGCAGGCCGCGTTCCACACCAACACGCAGGCTGTGGTCCACACCAACACGCAGGCTGTGGTCCACACCAACACGCAGGCCGCGTTCCACACCAACACGCAGGCTGTGGTCCACACCAACACGCAGGCTGCGGTCCACACCAACACGCAGGCCGCGTTCCACACCAACACGCAGGCCGCGTTCCACACCAACACGCAGGCCGCGTTCCACACCAACACGCAGGCTGTGGTCCACACCAACACGCAGGCCGCGTTCCACACCAACACGCAGGCCGCGTTCCACATCAACACGCAGGCCACGTTCCACATCAACACGCAGGCCGCGTTCCACACCAACACGCAGGCCGTGTTCCACACCAACACGCAGGCCACGTTCCACATCAACACGCAGGCCACGTTCCACATCAACACGCAGGCCACGTTCCACACCAACACGCAGGCCGCGTTCCACATCAACACGCAGGCCACGTTCCACATCAACACGCAGGCCACGTTCCACATCAACACGCAGGCCACGTTCCACACCAACACGCAGGCCACGTTCCACACCAACACGCAGGCCGCGTTCCACACCAACACGCAGGCCGCGTTCCACACCAACACGCAGGCCGCGTTCCACACCAACACGCAGGCCGCGTTCCACACCAACACGCAGGCCGCGTTCCACACCAACACGCAGGCCGCGTACCACACCAACACGCAGGCCGCGTTCCACACCAACACGCAGGCCGCGTACCACACCAACACGCAGGCCACGTTCCACACCAACACGCAGGCCACGTTCCACATCAACACGCAGGCTGTGTTCCACACCAACACGCAGGCCGTGTTCCACACCAACACGCAGGCCGCGTACCACACCAACACGCAGGCCACGTTCCACACCAACACGCAGGCCGCGTACCACACCAACACGCAGGCCACGTTCCACACCAACACGCAGGCCGCGTTCCACACCAACACGCAGGCCGCGTTCCACACCAACACGCAGGCCGCGTTCCACACCAACACGCAGGCCGCGTACCACACCAACACGCAGGCCACGTTCCACACCAACACGCAGGCTGCGTTCCACACCAACACGCAGGCCGCGTTCCACACCAACACGCAGGCCGCGTACCACACCAACACGCAGGCCACGTTCCACACCAACACGCAGGCCGCGTTCCACACCAACACGCAGGCCGCGTTCCACACCAACACGCAGGCCGCGTTCCACACCAACACGCAGGCCGCGTTCCAGACCAACACGCAGGCTGTGTTCCACACCAACACGCAGGCCGTGTACCAGACCAACACGCAGGCTGTGTTCCACACCAACACGCAGGCCACGTTCCACATCAACACGCAGGCTGTTCCACACCAACACGCAGGCCGCGTACCACACCAACACGCAGGCCACGTTCCACACAACACGCAGGCCGCGATCCACATCAACACGCAGGCTGTGTTCCACACCAACACGCAGGCCACGTTCCACACCAACACGCAGGCCGCGTTCCACATCAACACGCAGGCCACGTTCCACATCAACACGCAGGCCGCGTTCCACACCAACACGCAGGCCGTGTTCCACACCAACACGCAGGCCACGTTCCACATCAACACGCAGGCCACGTTCCACATCAACACGCAGGCCACGTTCCACACCAACACGCAGGCCGCGTTCCACATCAACACGCAGGCCACGTTCCACATCAACACGCAGGCCACGTTCCACATCAACACGCAGGCCACGTTCCACACCAACACGCAGGCCGCGTACCACACCAACACGCAGGCCGTGTTCCACACCAACACGCAGGCCACGTTCCACATCAACACGCAGGCCGCGTTCCACACCAACACGCAGGCCGCGTTCCACACCAACACGCAGGCCGCGTTCGCCACACCAACACGCAGGCCGCGTTCCACACCAACACGCAGGCCGCGTTCCACACCAACACGCAGGCCGCGTTCCACACCAACACGCAGGCCGCGTACCACACCAACACGCAGGCCGTGTTCCACACCAACACGCAGGCCACGTTCCACATCAACACGCAGGCCGCGTTCCACACCAACACGCAGGCCGCGTTCCACACCAACACGCAGGCCGCGTTCCACACCAACACGCAGGCC
>NC_068448.1:1077497-1097497 GCF_023373465.1 Oncorhynchus keta | reverse complement strand
AGGTTCATCTGCCTCACCTAAAGCCCATTCAGGTGGGCAGCTGCTATAGACCACCAAGTGCTAACAGTCAGTATCTGGATAATGTTAAATACTGTTGAGGTAATATGGCTACAGGTTCATCTGCCTCACCTAAAGCCCATTCTGGAGGGAAGCTGCTATAGACCACCAAGTGCTAACAGTCAGTATCTGGATAACGTGTGTTATGATTCTGGACAGGTAGGATGACGGACAGTGAAGGTGAACAGGTGGTCACGTGTCAGGTGACAGAGGAATGGATGAGACTGAGGCAGGAATTCCTTTAACCATAAAGTGGTATATTTACTTGGTCGTCTGTGCTGCATCACAAAGGAAACAATTAACATGTATCCAATCAAATTCCTCATCACAAAGGAAACACTTAACATGTATCCAATCAAATTCCTCATCACAAAGGAAACACTTAACATGTATCCAATCAAATTCCTCATCACAAAGGAAACACTTAACATGTATCCAATCAAATTCCTCATCACAAAGGAAACACTTAACATGTATCCAATCAAATTCCTCATCACAAAGAAAACAATTAACATGTATCCAATCAAATTCCTCATCACAAAGGAAACAATTAACATGTATCCAATCAAATTCCTCATCACAAAGGAAACAATTAACATGTATCCAATCAAATTCCTCATCACAAAGGAAACACTTAACATGTATCCAATCAAATTCCTCATCACAAAGGAAACACTTAACATGTATCCAATCAAATTCCTCATCACAAAGGAAACAATTAACATGTATCCAATCAAATTCCTCATCACAAAGGAAACACTTAACATGTATCCAATCAAATTCCTCATCACAAAGGAAACAATTAACATGTATCCAATCAAATTCCTCATCACAAAGGAAACACTTAACATGTATCCAATCAAATTCCTCATCACAAAGATCATATCATAACAATCATTCATGATTAACATAATTAGGGAAGTCAACAATCCAGTTCATTAAGAAGTCAATAGTAATCATCCGTGAGTCATTTAGGCTCATAACTATTCATCAGAAATCATGAAAGAATACAAACAGTGAATGGTTATTCAGGGCTGCAGGGTAGACTAGTGGTTAGAGTGGAGGGGCGGCAGGGTAGACTAGTGGTTAGAGTGGAGGGGCGGCAGGGTAGACTAGTGGTTAGAGTGGAGGGGCGGCAGGGTAGACTAGTGGTTAGAGTGGAGGGGCGGCAGGGTAGCCTAGTGGTTAGAGTGGAGGGGCGGCAGGGTAGACTAGTGGTTAGAGTGGAGGGGTGGCAGGGTAGACTAGTGGTTAGAGTGGAGGGGCGGCAGGGTAGACTAGTGGTTAGAGTGGAGGGGCGGCAGGGTAGACTAGTGGTTAGAGTGGAGGGGCGGCAGGGTAGCCTAGTGGTTAGAGTGGAGGGGCGGCAGGGTAGACTAGTGGTTAGAGTGGAGGGGCGGCAGGGTAGCCTAGTGGTTAGAGTGGAGGGGGGCAGGGTAGCCTAGTGGTTAGAGTGGAGGGGCGGCAGGGTAGACTAGTGGTTAGAGTGGAGGGGCGGCAGGGTAGACTAGTGGTTAGAGTGGAGGGGCGGCAGGGTAGACTAGTGGTTAGAGTGGAGGGGAGGCAGGGTAGACTAGTGGTTAGAGTGGAGGGGCGGCAGGGTAGCCTAGTGGTTAGAGTGGAGGGGCGGCAGGGTAGACTAGTGGTTAGAGTGGAGGGGTGGCAGGGTAGACTAGTGGTTAGAGTGGAGGGCGGCAGGGTAGACTAGTGGTTAGAGTGGAGGGGCGGCAGGGTAGACTAGTGGTTAGAGTGGAGGGGCGGCAGGGTAGACTAGTGGTTAGAGTGGAGGGGTGGCAGGGTAGACTAGTGGTTAGAGTGGAGGGCGGCAGGGTAGCCTAGTGGTTAGAGTGTAGGGGGGCAGGGTAGCCTAGTGGTTAGAGTGGAGGGGCGGCAGGGTAGACTAGTGGTTAGAGTGGAGGGCGGCAGGGTAGACTAGTGGTTAGAGTGGAGGGCGGCAGGGTAGACTAGTGGTTAGAGTGGAGGGGAGGCAGGGTAGACTAGTGGTTAGAGTGGAGGGGCGGCAGGGTAGCCTAGTGGTTAGAGTGGAGGGGCGGCAGGGTAGACTAGTGGTTAGAGTGGAGGGGCGGCAGGGTAGACTAGTGGTTAGAGTGGAGGGGCGGCAGGGTAGACTAGTGGTTAGAGTGGAGGGGCGGCAGGGTAGACTAGTGGTTAGAGTGGAGGGGCGGCAGGGTAGACTAGTGGTTAGAGTGGAGGGGTGGCAGGGTAGACTAGTGGTTAGAGTGGAGGGGCGGCAGGGTAGCCTAGTGGTTAGAGTGTAGGGGGGCAGGGTAGCCTAGTGGTTAGAGTGGAGGGGCGGCAGGGTAGACTAGTGGTTAGAGTGGAGGGGCGGCAGGGTAGACTAGTGGTTAGAGTGGAGGGGCGGCAGGGTAGACTAGTGGTTAGAGTGGAGGGGCGGCAGGGTAGACTAGTGGTTAGAGTGGAGGGGCGGCAGGGTAGCCTAGTGGTTAGAGTGGAGGGGCGGCAGGGTAGACTAGTGGTTAGAGTGGAGGGGCGGCAGGGTAGACTAGTGGTTAGAGTGGAGGGGCGGCAGGGTAGCCTAGTGGTTAGAGTGGAGGGGCGGCAGGGTAGACTAGTGGTTAGAGTGGAGGGGCGGCAGGGTAGACTAGTGGTTAGAGTGGAGGGGCGGCAGGGTAGACTAGTGGTTAGAGTGGAGGGGCGGCAGGGTAGCCTAGTGGTTAGAGTGGAGGGGCGGCAGGGTAGCCTAGTGGTTAGAGTGGAGGGGCGGCAGGGTAGCCTAGTGGTTAGAGTGGAGGGGCGGCAGGGTAGACTAGTGGTTAGAGTGGAGGGGCGGCAGGGTAGACTAGTGGTTAGAGTGGAGGGGCGGCAGGGTAGCCTAGTGGTTAGAGTGGAGGGGCGGCAGGGTAGCCTAGTGGTTAGAGTGGAGGGGCGGCAGGGTAGCCTAGTGGTTAGAGTGGAGGGGCGGCAGGGTAGACTAGTGGTTAGAGTGGAGGGGCGGCAGGGTAGACTAGTGGTTAGAGTGGAGGGCGGCAGGGTAGACTAGTGGTTAGAGTGGAGGGGCGGCAGGGTAGACTAGTGGTTAGAGTGGAGGGGCGGCAGGGTAGACTAGTGGTTAGAGTGGAGGGGCGGCAGGGTAGACTAGTGGTTAGAGTGGAGGGGCGGCAGGGTAGACTAGTGGTTAGAGTGGAGGGGCGGCAGGGTAGCCTAGTGGTTAGAGTGGAGGGGCGGCAGGGTAGACTAGTGGTTAGAGTGGAGGGGCGGCAGGGTAGACTAGTGGTTAGAGTGGAGGGGCGGCAGGGTAGACTAGTGGTTAGAGTGGAGGGGCGGCAGGGTAGACTAGTGGTTAGAGTGGAGGGGCGGCAGGGTAGCCTAGTGGTTAGAGTGGAGGGGTGGCAGGGTAGCCTAGTGGTTAGAGTGGAGGGGCGGCAGGGTAGCCTAGTGGTTAGAGTGGAGGGGTGGCAGGGTAGCCTAGTGGTTAGAGTGGAGGGGCGGCAGGGTAGCCTAGTGGTTAGAGTGTAGAGGCGGCAGGGTAGCCTAGTGGTTAGAGTGGAGGGGCGGCAGGGTAGCCTAGTGGTTAGAGCGTTGGACTAGTAACCGGAAAGTTGCGAGTTCAAACCCCCGAGCTGACAAGGTACAAATCTGTCGTTCTGCCTCTGAACAGGCAGTTAACCCAGGCCGTCATTGAAAATAAGAATATGTTCTTAACCGACTTGCCTGGTTAAATAAAGGTAAAAAAAAATGTTTTAAAAGTTATCAGTCAACCTACCAGGGTGTTTACAAACAGCACAGGAAATAAATCATCAACATGTATTGATCACATCTTCACTCATGCTGCAGAAATGTGCTTGAAAGCAGTATCCAGATCGGTTGCAGGGAATAAAGTAGACATATGTAGGAAAACCAAAGTTCCAAAGGCTGGACATAATATAGTGTATAAGAGGACAGGCTGGGCCTAATATAGTGTATAAGAGGACAGGCTGGACCTAATATAGTGTATAAGAGGACAGGCTGGGCCTAATATAGTGTATAAGAGGACAGGATGGGCCTAATATAGTGTATAAGAGGTCATACTGGACCTAATATAGTGTATAAGAGGTCAGGCTGGGCCTAATATAGTGTATAAGAGGACAGGCTGGGCCTAATATAGTGTATAAGAGGACAGGCTGGACCTGATATAGAGTATAAGAGGACAGGCTGGGCCTAATATAGTGTATAAGAGGACAGGCTGGGCCTAATATAGTGTATAAGAGGACAGGCTGGACCTGATATAGAGTATAAGAGGACAGGCTGGGCCTAATATAGTGTATAAGAGGACAGGCTGGACCTGATATAGAGTATAAGAGGACAGGCTGGGCCTAATATAGTGTATAAGAGGACAGGCTGGACCTGATATAGTGTATAAGAGGAGAGGCTGGGCCTAATATAGTGTATAAGAGGACAGGCTGGACCTAATATAGTGTATAAGAGGACAGGCTGGACCTGATATAGTGTATAAGAGGAGAGGCTGGGCCTAATATAGTGTATAAGAGGACAGGCTGGACCTAATATAGTGTATAAGAGGACAGGCTGGGCCTAATATAGTGTATAAGAGGAGAGGCTGGGCCTAATATAGTGTATAAGAGGTCATACAAGAGGTTTAGTAATGATTCCTATGTTGATGATGTAAAGAATATTTGTTGGTCTGTGGTGTGTAATGAGGAGCAACCAGACGCTGCTGGTCTGTGGTGTGTAATGAGGAGCAGCCAGACGCTGCTGGTCTGTGATGTGTAATGAGGAGCAACCAGACGCTGCTGGTCTGTGGTGTGTAATGAGGAGCAACCAGACGCTGCTGGTCTGTGGTGTGTAATGAGGAGCAACCAGACGCTGTTGGTCTGTGGTGAGTAATGAGGAGCAACCAGACACTCCTGGTCTGTGATGTGTAATGAGGAGCAACCAGACGCTGCTGGTCTGTGGTGTGTAATGAGGAGCAACCAGACACTGCTGGTCTGTGGTGTGTAATGAGGAGCAACCAGACGCTCCTGGTCTGTGGTGTGTAATGAGGAGCAACCAGACGCTGCTGGTCTGTGGTGTGTAATGAGGAGCAACCAGACGCTGCTGGTCTGTGGTGAGTAATGAGGAGCAACCAGACACTGTTGGTCTGTGATGTGTAATGAGGAGCAACCAGACGCTGTTGGTCTGTGATGTGTAATGAGGAGCAACCAGACGCTGTTGGTCTGTGGTGTGTAATGAGGAGCAACCAGACACTGCTGGTCTGTGGTGGGTAATGAGGAGCAACCAGACGCTCCTGGTCTGTGGTGTGTAATGAGGTGCAACCAGACGCTCCTGTTCTGTGGTGTGTAATGAGGAGCAACCAGACGCTCCTGGTCTGTGATGTGTAATGAGGAGCAACCAGACGCTGTTGGTCTGTGGTGTGTAATGAGGAGCAACCAGACACTGCTGGTCTGTGGTGGGTAATGAGGAGCAACCAGACGCTCCTGGTCTGTGGTGTGTAATGAGGAGCAACCAGACGCTCCTGGTCTGTGATGTGTAATGAGGAGCAACCAGACGCTCCTGGTCTGTGATGTGTAATGAGGAGCAACCAGACGCTGATGGTCTGTGGTTTGTAATGAGGAGAAAATAGACGTTGCAACTGGACACATTTATGAAATAGCTTATTCCAGTTTCTAATAAGCACATTAAGAAAATTATTGTAAAAACGGTTTATTAATCCCCGTGGATTGATGACGAATTGAAAAATGGTTGAGAGGGATGATGCAAAAGGTAAATAAGAAGAAGGAACTTTGAAACAAAGATAAATGACAAAGAATGATAGTAAAAAACCCTTGGAGCAACTTAAATAGCAATAACATTTTGGAAAGAAAAGGCATCATTCATTGAATCAAAGGGCTCATTCATTACGAAACTGACTGCCTACTTTCTTGATGTTTTTCATTGGATAGATAATAGATAGATTAGTAAACGTAGGGATGACATGCCAGCAACAAGCACTGACACTACACATCCAAGTATATCTGACCAGATTATGAAAAGACAAGAATTGTAATTTTGAATTCCGTAAAGGGAGTATGGAAGAGGCAAACATTTTTCCCCCGTTGTCTATCAACAATAACAAGTCTGTAAACTTGGATGGAAAATTGCTGAGGATAATAGTGGACAATATTGCCACTCCTATTTGCCATATCTTCAATTTAAGTCTACTAGAAAGTGTGTGCCCTCAGGCCTGGAGGGAAGCTAAAGTCATTCTCCTACCTAAGTATAGTAAAGCCCCCTTTACTGGCTCAAATAGCCAACCAATCAGCCTGTTACCAACCCTTAGTAAACTTCTGGAAAAAATGGTGTTTGACCAGATACAATGCTATTTCACAGTAAACAAATTGACAACAGACTTTCAGCTTAATTGGAGGACATTCAACAAGCACAGCACTTATACAAATGACTGATGATTGGCTGGCTGATGATTGGCTGGCTGATGATTGGCTGAGAGAAATTGTCACGCCTTGGTCTTAGTATTTTGTCTTTTCATTAATTATTTGGTCAGGCCAGGGTGTGACATGGGTTTATTTTGTTGTATTTCGCATTGGGGTTTTGTAGTTATTGGGATTGCGGCTGAGTAGGGGTGTTGTATAGGCTTGGCTGCCTGAGGCGGTTCTCAATCAGAGTCAGGTGATTCTCGTTGTCTCTGATTGGGAACCGTATTTAGGTAGCCTGGGTTTCACTGTGTATTTCGTGGGTGATTGTTCCTGTCTCTGTGTAGTTTCACCAGATAGGCTGTAATTAGGTTTCACGTTCCGTTTGTTGTTTTCGTATGTGTATAGTTATTTCATGTATCGCTTTTTTTTCCATTAAAGTCATGAGTAACCACCACGCTGCATTTCGGTCCGACTCTCTTTCAACAAACGAAGAACGCCGTTACAGAAATGTATAAACAGATTGCGGGGGCTGCTTTGTTAGACTTCAGTGCGGCTTTTGACATTGTTGATCATAGTCTGCTGCTGGAAAAACGAATGTGTTATAACTTTACACCCCCTGCTATAATGTGGATAAAGAGGGCTCCCAAGTGGAGCAGCGGTCTAAGGCACTGCATCTCAGTGCTAGAGGCATCAGACACCCTGGTTCAAATGCAGGCTGTATCACAACCGGCCGTTATTGGGATACCCATAGAGCGGTATACAATTGGCCCAGCGGCGTCTGGGTTTGGCAGGTGTAGGCCGTCATTGTAAATAAGATTTAGTTCTTAACTGACTTGCGTAGTTAAATGTATATTTTTTTAAAGGGTTACCTGTCTAACAGAACACACAGGGTGTTCTTTAATGGAATCCTCTTCAACATAATCCAGGTAGAATCAGGAATTCCCCAGGGTAGCTGTTTAGGCCCCTTACTTTTTTCAATCTTTACTAACGACATGAGTACAGCCAGTGTGTCTTTGTATGCGGATGACTCAACACTATAAACGTCAGTGACTACAGCGACTGAAATGACTGCAACACTCAACAAAGAGCTGCAATTATTTTCAGAGTGGGTGGCAAGGAATATGTCAGACCTAAATATTTCAAAAACTCAAAGCATTGTATTTGGGACAAAACATTCTATAAACCCTAAACCTCAACTACATCTCGTAATGAATAATGTGGAAATTGAGCAAGTTGAGGTGACTAAACTGCTTGGAGTAACACTGTATTGTAAACTGTCATGGTCAAAACATATTGATACAGATGGGGAGAAGTCAGTCTATAATAAAGCACTGCTCTATCTTCTTAACAACACTATCAACAAGGCAGGTCCCACAGGCCCTAGTTTCTACCTTCTTAACAACACTATCAACAAGGCAGGTCCTACAGACCCTAGTTTCTACCTTCTTCATAGCACTATCAACAAGGCAGGTCCTACAGGCCCTAGTTTCTACCTTCTTAACATCACTATCAACAAGGCAGGTCCTACAGGCCTTGACTGTTCAGTCATGTGGTCAGGTGCCAAAAAGAGGTCCTTGCAATTGTCTCAGAACATGGCAGCACGGCTTACCCATGGATGTACACAGAGAGCAAACATTAACAATATGCATATCAATCTCTCCTGGCTCAAAGTAGAGGAGAGATTGACTTCATCACGTGAGAGGTTGACATGTTGACATGTTGAAATCACCGATCTGTCTGTTTAAATTACTAGAACACAGCGCAGACAACCATCCATACCCCACAAGACATGCCACCAGAGGTCTGTTTAAATTACTAGAACACAGCGCAGACAACCATCCATACCCCACAAGACATGCCACCAGAGGTCTCTTCTCAGCCCCCAAGTCCAGAACAGACTATGGGAGGCGCACAGTACTACATAGAGCCATGACTACATGGAACTCTATTCCACAGTACTACATAGAGCCATGACTACATGGAACTCTATTCCACAGTACTACATAGAGCCATGACTACATGGAACTCTATTCCACAGTACTACATAGAGCCATGACTACATGGAACTCTATTCCACAGTACTACATAGAGCCATGACTACATGGAACTCTATTCCACAGTACTACATAGAGCCATGACTACATGGAACTCTATTCCACAGTACTACATAGAGCCATGACTACATGGAACTCTATTCCACAGTACTACATAGAGCCATGACTACATGGAACTCTATTCCACAGTACTACATAGAGCCACGACTACATGGAACTCTATTCCACAGTACTACATAGAGCCATGACTACATGGAACTCTATTCCACATCAAGTAACTCAGGCAAGCAGTAGAATTAGATAAAAAAGAACAGATAAAAATACACCTTGGAACAGTGGGGACTGAAGCAACACAAACATAGGCCTAGACAGATGCATAGACACATGAACTATAAACACACCTACACATGGATTTTGTGTTGTAGATATGTGGTAGTGGAGTATGGGCCTGAGGACACACTCTTAGCGTGTTGTAAATTCTGTAATGAATGTATTGTAATGTTTTTAAAATGGTATAACTGCCTTAATTTTGTCCTCGTGCTCCTAGAACTCTAGTACTTCTTTAGATATCATCAATCACCACATTCTTTTGGAGAGATTGGAAACCCAAATTGGTCTACGCGGACAAGTTTAGATCTTATCTGTCGGAAAGATATGTTTGTCTCTGTGGATGGTTTGTCCTCTGACAAATCAACTGTAAATTCTGGTGTTCCTCAAGGTTCCGTTTTAGGACCACTATTGTTTTCACTTTATATTTTACCTCTTGGTGATGTTATTCGGAAACATAGTTAACTTTCACTGCTATGTGGACGACATAGAGCTGTACACTTCGATGAAACATGGTGAAGCCCCAAAATTGCCCTCCCTGAAAGCCTGTGTTTCAGACATAAGGAAGTGGATGGCGACAAAAGTTTTAATTTTAAGCATCTCTGTTTTGTCTGAAACACAGGCTTTCTAGGTACCAAGAAACAAAGAGATATTCTGTTGGATCTGACAATTAATCTTGATGGTTGTAAGGTCGTCTCAAATAAAACTGTGAAGGACCTCGGCGTTACTCTGGACCCTGATCTCTCTTTTGACTAACATATCATATCTGTTTCAAGGACAGCTTTTTTCCCATCTACGTAACATTGCAAAAATTAGAAACTTTCTACTTTCTATCCAAAAATGATGCAGAAAAATGAATCCATACTTTTGTTACTTCTAGGTTAGACTACTGCAATGCTCTACCTTCCGGCTACCCGGATAAAGCACTAAATAAACTTCAGTTAGTGCTAAACACGGCTGCTAGAATCCTGACTAGAACCAAAACATAAACATCATATTACTCCAGTGCTAGCCTCTCTACACTGGCTTCCTGTCAAAGCAAGGGCTGATTTCAAGGTTTTACTGCTAAACTACAAAGCATTACATGGGCTTTCTCCTACCCATCTTTACGTTTTGGTCCTGCCGTACATACCTACACGTACGCTACAGACACAAGACTCAGGCCTCCTAATTGTCCCTAGAATTTCTAAGCAAACAGCTGGAGGCAGGACTTTCTCCTATGGAGCTCCATTTCTATGGAATGGTCTGCCCACCCATGTGAGACGCAGACTCGGTCTCGACCTTTAAGTCTTTATTGAAGACTCCTCTCTCCAGCTCTCTCCACTGGGATTCTCTGCCTCTAACCCTATTACAGGGGCTGAGTCACTGGCTTGCTGGTGCTCTTCCATGCTGTCCCTAGGAGGGGTGCGTCACTTGAGTGGGTTGAGTCACTGACATGATCTTCCTGTCTGGGTTGGCACCCCCCTTGGATTCGTGCCGTAGGAGAGATATTCGTGGGCTATACTCGGCCTTGTCTCAGGATGGTAAGTTGGTGGTTGGAGATATCCCTCTTGTGGTGTGGGGGCTGTGCTTTGGCAAAGTGGGTGGGGTTATATCCTGCCTGGTTGGCCCTCTCCGCAGGTATCGTCGGACGGGGCCACAGTGTCTCCCAATCCCTCCTGTCTCAGCCTCCAGTGTCTATGCTGCAATAGTCTATGTGGCTTCTGTTCTATCTGGAGTATTTCTCTTATCCGATGTCTTATCCGATGTCCTTAGTGAATTTAAGTATGCTTCCTCTAATTCTCTTTCTCTCGCTTCCTCTTTCTCTCTTTCCATCTTTCACTCAGAGGACCTGAGCCCTAGGACCATGCCTCAGTACAACCTTGCGTGATGACTCCTTGCTGGATCCAGTCCACCTGGTGTTGCTGCTGCTCCAGTTTCAACTGTTCTGCCTGCGACTATGGAACCCTGACCTGTTCACCGGACGTGCTACCTGTCCCAGACCTGCTGTTTTCAACTCTCTCTCTCTACCGCACCTTCTGTCTCTAACTCTGAATGATCGGATATGAAAACTGACATTTACTCCAGATGTGCTGACCTGTTGCACCCTCTACAACCACTGTGATTATTATTATTTGACCATGCTGGTCATTTGTGAACATTTGAACATCTTGGCCATGTTCTGTTATAATCTCCACCCGGCACAGCCAGAAGAGGACTGGCCACCCCTCAGAGCCTGGTTCCTCTCTAGGAAGGGGCCTAGAGGTAACTCTAGGAGTTTTTTCTAGTCACCATGCTTCTACACCTGCATTGCTTGCTGTTTGGGGTTTTAGGCTGGGTTTCTGTACAGCACTTTGAGAGATCAGCTGATGTATAAATACATTTGATTGATTGATATAATACCCAAATATACACTATGACATACAAATATACACAATAACACACAAATATACACTATAACACACATATATACACTATAACACACAAATATACACTATAACACACAAATATACACTCTAACACACAAATATACACAATAACACACATATATAGTGTAGCACCCTGTATTTTCGGCATATTAAACATCGTTTAAGAAATATATTACCTTCAACAGTGTCATCTTGTGATCAAGCCATCAATGTTTTGTGATTATTGGTGTCGTAAAAATGTTAGCTAGCGGGGTTAGCAATTAGCATGTTTGACATTTCAGTGGAAACTCTACTACTATCAGCTTTTTGATAAATGACTTGGCAAAAAAAAAAACACGTCCCGTATTATCGGCCACCTTACTATTTTGTTCAATGACAAGATATATCCGTTTAATTTTGTTAAAAAAAAGAGACACCAAACCTCGTATCCAATGTGTTTACAAGGTAGTTGACTAACGTTAGTTCGCTATCCTTCTGGTAAAAAAAAAAAGGACTTGCCTGAAATCCGTTAGCTATATCTCAGAGGTAAAACGTTGGATATTGAATTACGTGTGGTGTGTCGCGCAGTCAAATTTGACAATATACAGCGTGTCCCACAAAATGTGTTTATACATAACTTTTTTGAAAACTCTTCAAACCTAACTTAACTTACATAAATTGCAATTATAATCCGTTTTCAGCTAGCTGGAAAGGTTTCTTTAGTCGCAAAACTTACCGTTATTTTCCAGTCCATTTAAATGTTGAGTTCAAGGTGATTTAACCCTCTAACCGCTAGAGAGTGTCCGATGTTGGGGGAAAATTAGCTAGATACACTGTAACAGACAAAGATACATTGTAACAGACAAAGATACATTGTAACACACAAAGATACACTGTAACAGACAAAGATACATTGTAACACACAAAGATACATTATAACACACAAAGATATACTATTAACAAACAAATATACACTATAACAAACATATATACATTATAACACACTCTGTAACACACAAATATACACTATCAAACAAGAACCTCTTAAAACTGTATTAGTCTCCTGTATGGCCACATGCTGCCTCCCAAAGGGATGATATCAGGGCAATAGGGTGCCATTTGGGAAGAAGACAGTACTGTGTTATCAGCTCTCGGTGGTGCAGACAGTACTGTGTTATCAGCTCTTGGTGGTGCAGACAGTACTGTTTTATCAACTCTTGGGGGTGCAGACAGTACTGTGTTATCAGCTCTCGGTGGTGCAGACAGTACTGTGTTATCAGCTTTCGTGGTGCAGACAGTACTGTGTTACCAGCTCTCAGGGGATGCAGACAGTACTGTGCTATCAGATATTGTAAATGAGCTCTCAGGGGATGATGCTACTGAACTGTGACAACAGCAGACAAACTACAGCCTATAATCTACAGCCTACAATCTACGGCCTACAGCCTAGCATGGTCTACAGCCTACAATCTACAGCCTACAGCCTAGCATGGTCTACAGCCTACAATCTACAGCCTACAGCCTAGCATGGTCTACAGCCTACAGACTACAGTCTAAAACCTACGGCCTAGAATAGCCTACAGCCTATAGCCTAGAATTGCCTACAAACTACAGCCAACAGCCTAGAATATCCTACATCCTAGCATGGTCCACAAACTATAGCCTAGCATGGTCCAAAAACTACATCGTAGCATGGTCCACAAACTACATCCTAGCATGGTCCACAAACTACATCCTAACATGGTCCACAAACTACATCCTAGCATGGTCCACAAACTGTAGCCTAGCATGGTCCACAAACTACAGCCTAACATGGTCCACAAGCTACATCCTAGCATGGTACACGAACTACATCATAGCATGGTCCACAAACTACAGCCTAGCATGGTCCACAAACTACAGCCTAGCATGGTCCACAAGCTACAGCCTAGCATGGTCCACAAACTACAGCCTAGCATGGTCCACAAGCTACATCCTAGCATGGTCCACAAACTACAGCCTAGCATGGTCCACAAACTACAGCCTAGCATGGTCCACAAACTACAGCCTAGCATGGTTCACAAGCTACATCCTAGCATGGTACACGAACTACATCATAGCATGGTCCACAAACTACATCCTAGCATGGTCCACAAACTACATCCCAGCATGGTCCACAAACTACATCCTAGCATGGTCCACAAACTACATCCTAGCATGGTCCACAAACTACAGCCTAGCATGGTCCACAAGCTACATCCTAGCATGGTCCACAAACTACAGCCTAGCATGGTCCACAAACTACAGCCTAGCATGGTCCACAAACTACAGCCTAGCATGGTCCACAAGCTACATCCTAGCATGGTACACGAACTACATCATAGCATGGTCCACAAACTACATCCTAGCATGGTCCACAAACTACATCCCAGCATGGTCCACAAACTACATCCTAGCATGGTCCACAAACTACATCCTAGCATGGTCCACAAACTACATCCCAGCATGGTCCACAAACTACAGCCTAGCATGGTCCACAAACTACAGCCTAGCATGGTCCACAAGCTACATCCTAGCATGGTACACGAACTACATCATAGCATGGTCCACAAACTACATCCTAGCATGGTCCACAAACTACATCCTAGCATGGTCCACAAACTACATCCCAGCATGGTCCACAAACTACATCCTAGCATGGTCCACAAACTACATCCCAGCATGGTCCACAAACTACATCCTAGCACGGTCCACAAACTACATCCTAGCATGGTCCACAAACTACATCCTAGCATGGTCCACAAACTACATCCCAGCATGGTCCACAAACTACATCCCAGCATGGTCCACAAACTACAGCCTAGCATGGTTCACAAACTACATCCTAGCATGGTCCACAAACTACATCCTAGCATGGTCCACAAACTACAGCCTAGCATGGTCCACAAACTACATCCTATCATGGTCCACAAACTACATCCCAGCATGGTCCACAAACTACAGCCTAGCATGGTTCACAACCTACATCCTAGCATGGTCCACAAACTACATCATAGCATGGTCCACAAACTACATCCTAGCATGGTCCACAAACTACAGCCTAGCATGGTCCCACAAACTACATCCTAGCATGGTCCACAAAATACAGCCTAGCATGGTCCAAAAACTACAGCCTAGCATGGTCCACAAACTACAGCCTAGCATGTTCCACAGCCTACAGATAGAGTGGGGCAAAAAAGTATTTAGTCAGCCACCAATTGTGCAAGTTCTCTCACTTAAAAAGATGAGAGAGGCCTGTAATTTTCATCATAGGTACACTTCAACTATGACAGAAAAAATGAAAGAAAAAAATCTCCAGGACCTTGAAATGCTTCTTAAGAAGCCACTCCTTCGTTGCTGAAAGACCCAGCCACGTTTCATCTACAATGCCCTTGCAAATGGAAGGAGGTTTTCACTCAAAATCTCACGATACATGGCCCCATTCATTCTTTCCTTTACACGGATCAGTCGTCCTGGTCCCTTTGCAGGAAAACAGCCCCAAAGCATGATGTTTCCACCCCCATGCTTCACAGTAGGTATGGTGTTCTTTGGATGCAACTCAGCATTCTTTGTCCTCCAAACACGACAAGTTGAGTTTTTACCAAAAAGTTATATTTTGGTTTCATCTGACCATATGACATTCTCCCAATCTTCTTCTGGATTATTCAAATGCTCTCTAGCAAACTTCAGATGGGCCTGGACATGTACTGGCTTAAGGGGGACACGTCTGGCACTGCAGGATTTGAGTCCCTGGCGGCGTAGTGTGTTACTGATGGTAGGCTTTGTTACTTTGGTCCCAGCTCTCTGCAGGTCATTCACTAGGTCCCCCCGTGTGGTTCTGGGATTTTTGCTCACCGTTCTTGTGATAATTTTGACCCCACAGGGTGAGATCTTGCGTGGAGCCCCAGATCGAGGGAGATTATCAGTGTTCTTGTATGTCTTCAATTTCCTAATAATTGCTCCCACAGTTGATTTCTTCAAACCAAGCTGCTTACCTATTGCAGATTCAGTCTTCCCAGTCTGGTGCAGGCCTACAATTTTGTTTCTGGTATCCTTTGACAGCTCTTTGGTCTTGGCCATAGTGGAGTTTGGAGTGTGACTGTTTGAGGTTGTGGACAGGTGTCTTTTATACTGATAACAAGTTCAAACAGGTGCTATTAATACAGATAACGAGTGGAGTACAGAGGAGCCTCTTAAAAAAGAAGTTACAGGTCTGTGAGAGCCAGAAATATTGCTTGTTTGTAGGTGACCAAATACTTATTTTCCACCATAATTTGCAAATAAATTCATTAAAAATCCTACAATGTGGTTTTCTGGATTTTTTTTTTTTTTTACAGGCCTCTCTCAATTACAGGCCTCTCTCATATTTTTAAGTGGGAGAACTTGCACAATTGGTGGCTGACTAAATACTTCTTTGCCCCACTGTAAAGACATCATATTGTCTCTCTCTACACATTTTGTGTGTTTGTGTGCGTGCATGCGCGCGTGCGTGTGCGCATGTGTGTGTGCGTGCGTGTGTGTGTGTGTGCGTGTGTCATGGCTGCTGAGAGGAACACTGAGCTATGCTTTGCGCTGAGCACTACTAATACCCCATACAGCTGAATAATACCCTATACCGCTGAATAATACCCCATACAGCTGAATAATACCCCATACAGCTGAATAATACCCTATACAGCTGAATAATACCCCATACAGCTGAATAATACCCCCATACAGCTGAATAATACCCCCATACAGCTGAATAATACCCCATACAGCTGAATAATACCCCATACAGCTGAATAATACCCCCATACAGCTGAATAATACCCCATACAGCTGAATAATACCCTGAATAATACCCCCATACAGCTGAATAATACCCCATACAGCTGAATAATACCCCATACAGCTGAATAATACCCCATACAGCTGAATAATACCCCCATACAGCTGAATAATACCCCATACAGCTGAATAATACCCCATACAGCTGAATAATACCCTATACAGCTGAATAATACCCCATACAGCTGAATAATACCCCATACAGCTGAATAATACCCCATACAGCTGAATAATACCCCCATACAGCTGAATAATACCCCATACAGCTGAATAATACCCCCATACAGCTGAATAATACCCCATACAGCTGAATAATACCCCATACAGCTGAATAATACCCCCATACAGCTGAATAATACCCCATACAGCTGAATAATACCCCATACAGCTGAATAATACCCCATACAGCTGAATAATACCCCATACAGCTGAATAATACCCCATACAGCTGAATAATACCCCTGAATAATACATACAGCTGAATAATACCCCATACAGCTGAATAATACCCCATACAGCTGAATAATACCCCACAGCTGAATAATACCCCATACAGCTGAATAATACCCCATACAGCTGAATAATACCCCATACAGCTGAATAATACCCCATACAGCTGAATAATACCCCATACAGCTGAATAATACCCCATACAGCTGAATAATACCCCATACAGCTGAATAATACCCCATACAGCTGAATAATACCCCATACAGCTGAATAATACCCCATACAGCTGAATAATACCCCATACAGCTGAATAATACCCCATACAGCTGAATAATACCCCATACAGCTGAATAATACCCCATACAGCTGAATAATACCCCATACAGCTGAATAATACCCCATACAGCTGAATAATACCCCATACAGCTGAATAATACCCCATACAGCTGAATAATACCCCATACAGCTGAATAATACCCCATACAGCTGAATAATACCCCATACAGCTGAATAATACCCCATACAGCTGAATAATACCCCATACAGCTGAATAATACCCCATACAGCTGAATAATACCCCTGAATACAGCTGAATAATACCCTGAATAATACATACAGCTGAATAATACCCCATACAGCTGAATAATACAGCTGAATAATACCCCATACAGCTGAATAATACCCCATACAGCTGAATAATACCCCATACAGCTGAATAATACCCCCATACAGCTGAATAATACCCCATACAGCTGAATAATACCCCCATACAGCTGAATAATACCCCATACAGCTGAATAATACCCCATACAGCTGAATAATACCCCATACAGCTGAATAATACACCCTGATACAGCTGAATAATACCCCATACAGCTGAATAATACCCCATACAGCTGAATAATACCCCAGCTGAATAATACCCCATACAGCTGAATAATACCCCCATACAGCTGAATAATACCCCATACAGCTGAATAATACTACAGCTGAATAATACCAAAGGGGGCGGACAGTTTGAATAATACCCCATACAGCTGAATAATACCCCATACAGCTGAATAATACCCCCCATCATAATAATACAGCTGAATAATACCCCATACAGCTGAATAATACCCAGCTGAATAATACCCATACAGCTGAATAATACCCTCATACAGCTGAATAATACCCCATACAGCTGAATAATACCTCCGCTACAGCTGAATAATACCCCATACAGCTGAATAATACCCCATACAGCTGAATAATACCCCCATACAGCTGAATAATACCCCATACAGCTGAATAATACCCCATACAGCTGAATAATACCCCATACAGCTGAATAATACCCCATACAGCTGAATAATACCCCACAGCTAATAAACAGCAGCTGAATAATACCCCATACAGCTGAATAATACCCCATACAGCTGAATAATACCCCATACAGCTGAATAATACCCCATACAGCTGAATAATACCCCATACAGCTGAATAATAGCTGAATACCCATACAGCTGAATAATACCCCATACAGCTGAATAATACCCCATACAGCTGAATAATACCCCATAATAATACCTACAGCTGAATAATACCCCATACAGCTGAATAATACCCCATACAGCTGAATAATACCCCATACAGCTGAATAATACCCCATACAGCTGAATAATACCCCATACAGCTGAATAATACCCCATACAGCTGAATAATACCCCATACAGCTGAATAATACCCCATACAGCTGAATAATACCCCATACAGCTGAATAATACCCCCGCTACAGCTGAATAATACCCCATACAGCTGAATAATACCCCATACAGCTGAATAATACCTGTCAACAGCTGAATAATACCCTCGGTTTTTCGGATACAGCTGAATAATACCCCATATACAGCTGAATAATACCCCATACAGCTGAATAATACCCTCATACAGCTGAATAATACCCCCATACAGCTGAATAATACCCCATACAGCTGAATAATACCCCATACAGCTGAATAATACCCCATACAGCTGAATAATACCCCATACAGCTGAATAATACCCCATACAGCTGAATAATACCCCATACAGCTGAATAATACCCCATACAGCTGCTGAATAATACCCCATACAGCTGAATAATACCCCATACAGCTGAATAATACCCCATACAGCTGAATAATACAGCTGATAATACTACAGCTGAATATACAGCAGCTGAATAATACCCCATACAGCTGAATAATACCCCATACAGCTGAATAATACCCCATACAGCTGAATAATACCCCATACAGCTGAATAATACCCCATACAGCTGAATAATACCCCATACAGCTGAATAATATCCCCCAATACAGCTGAATAATACCCATACAGCTGAATAATACACCTACCTCATACAGCTGAATAATACCCCATACAGCTGAATAATACCCCATACAGCTGAATAATACCCCTCATACAGCTGAATAATACCCCATACAGCTGAATAATACCCATACAGCTGAATAATACCCCATACAGCTGAATAATACCCCATACAGCTGAATAATACCCTATACAGCTGAATAATACCCCATACAGCTGAATAATACCCCATACAGCTGAATAATACCCCTATACAGCTGAATAATACCTATACAGCTGAATAATACCCCATACAGCTGAATAATACCCCATACAGCTGAATAATACCCCATACAGCTGAATAATACCCCATACAGCTGAATAATACCCCATACAGCTGAATAATACCCCCATACAGCTGAATAATACCCCATACAGCTGAATAATACCCCATACAGCTGAATAATACCCCATACAGCTGAATAATATACAGCTGAATAATACCCCATACAGCTGAATAATACCCCATACAGCTGAATAATACCCCATACAGCTGAATAATACCCCATACAGCTGAATAATACCCCATACAGCTGAATAATACCCCATACAGCTGAATAATACCCCATACAGCTGAATAATACCCCATACAGCTGAATAATACCCCATACAGCTGAATAATACCCCATACAGCTGAATAATACCCCATACAGCTGAATAATACCCCATACAGCTGAATAATACCTGAATAATACCATACAGCTGAATAATACCCCATACAGCTGAATAATACCCCATACAGCTGAATAATACCCCATACAGCTGAATAATACCCCATACAGCTGAATAATACCCCATACAGCTGAATAATACCCCATAGCTGAATAATACCTAGCTGAATAATACCCCATACAGCTGAATAATACCCCATACAGCTGAATAATACCCCATACAGCTGAATAATACCCCATACAGCTGAATAATACCCCATACAGCTGAATAATACCCCATACAGCTGAATAATACCCCATACAGCTGAATAATACCCCATACAGCTGAATAATACCCCATACAGCTGAATAATACCCCCATACAGCTGAATAATACCCCATACAGCTGAATAATACCCCATACAGCTGAATAATACCCCATACAGC
>NC_068448.1:994997-1072497 GCF_023373465.1 Oncorhynchus keta | reverse complement strand
CCTAGTGGTTAGAGTGTAGAGGCGGCAGCGTAGCCTAGTGGTTAGAGTGTAGAGGCGGCAGCGTAGCCTAGTGGTTAGAGTGTAGAGGCGGCAGGGTAGCCTAGTGGTTAGAGTGTAGAGGCGGCAGGGTAGCCTAGTGGTTAGAGTGTAGAGGCGGCAGGGTAGCCTAGTGGTTAGAGTGTAGAGGCGGCAGCGTAGCCTAGTGGTTAGAGTGTAGAGGCGGCAGGGTAGCCTAGTGGTTAGAGCGTTGGACTAGTAACCGGAAGGTTGCAAGTTCAAACCCCTGAGCTGACAAGGTACAAATCTGTTGTTCTGCCCCTGAACAGGCAGTTAACCCACTGTTCCTAGGCCATCATTGAAAATAAGAATTTGTTCTTAACTGACTTGCCTAGTTAAATAAAGGGAAAATAAAATAAATACATATAGAATTAAAATCCTGCTTCGGTTCTCTACTGGAGAAGGCCCTATACAATCTTAAAATAATTGGTGTCATTATCTTTTTACATTTAATAATTAATCACGACATTAAAAATATAAGGGACATGTTATTTTTCCGATACACACCGGCAAATGGATTAGTTTTTGTCAACAGGGTTGTTGTCTCTATTAGTGTGTGGTGGGCTGGTTGACACTTAGATTAAAGTTAACGGTAAAACGAACACAATAACTGGCTTATGGAAGCACTTCTGTTGATTTGTTTAACACTGTTTTGGTGATAACATGCATCCATATTTTACTCTATGTAATTTAATCTAGTCTATTCTATTCTATTCTATTTATTCTACATTCTTTTAATTTTAACCAGGCAAGGTCAGTAGGCCGTCATTGTAAAATAAGAATTTGTTCTTAAACTGACTTGCCTAGTGAAATAAAGGTTAAACAAAAGAAATTAAGAACAAATTGTTATTTACAAACACCGGCTAAACCCGGACGACGCTGCGCCGCCCTCTTTTGGACTCTCAATCACGACCGGTTGTGATACAGCCTGGAATCGAACCAGGGTCTGTAGTGATGCCTGTAGCACTGAGATGCAGTGCCTTATGCAGTGCCTCCTCCCCCCGAGGGTGTTATTTCGGAGTTATTTCCCAGTTATTCTACAATGTAGAAAATAGTCTAAATAAATAAAAACATGACTGTGTAGGAGTGTCCTGTCTGACTGGCATTGTCTATAGAGTGTCCTGTCTGACTGGCATTGTCTATAGAGTGTCCTGTCAGACTGGCATTGTCTATAGAGTGTCCTGTCTGACTGGCATTGTCTATAGAGTGTCCTGTCAGACTGGCATTGTCTATAGAGTGTCCTGTCTGACTGGCATTGTCTATACAGAGTCCTGTCTGACTGGCATTGTCTATAGAGTGTCCTGTCTGACTGGCATTGTCTATAGAGTGTCCTGTCTGACTGGCATTGTCTATACAGAGTCCTGTCTGACTGGCATTGTCTATAGAGTGTCCTGTCAGACTGGCATTGTCTATAGAGTGTCCTGTCTGACTGGCATTGTCTATAGAGTGTCCTGTCTGACTGGCATTGTCTATACAGAGTCCTGTCTGACTGGCATTGTCTATAGAGTGTCCTGTCAGACTGGCATTGTCTATAGAGTGTCCTGTCTGACTGGCATTGTCTATAGAGTGTCCTGTCTGACTGGCATTGTCTATAGAGTGTCCTGTCTGACTGGCATTGTCTATAGACTGTCCTGTCTGACTGGCATTGTCTATACAGAGTCCTGTCTGACTGGCATTGTCTATACAGAGTCCTGTCTGACTGGCATTGTCTATAGAGTGTCCTGTCAGACTGGCATTGTCTATAGAGTGTCCTGTCTGACTGGCATTGCCTATAGAGTGTCCTGTCTGACTGGCATTGTCTATAGAGTGTCCTGTCAGACTGGCATTGTCTATAGAGTGTCCTGTCTGACTGGTCTGTATATGCTCAAGACAACTGTAGTGAATCGATAACCAGTCTGAGGTTTAAATATTTGATAAAAACATGATTGTTTGATATAATCCATTAATATTTCTCTCTCTCTCTCTCTGCATATCTCTTCCTCTTTATCTGATATGAAATGTGATGATTTTTACTGTAGATGTTCCTGTATCTCAACTGATATCACACACACACACACACACACACACACACACACACACACACACACACACACACACACACACACACACACACACACACACACACACACACACACACACACACACACACACACACACACACACACACACATACACACACACATAGCCTTTTGTCCTAACACTGACTTCGGTTCTTGCCCACACACATTCACACTGAGACATTGAGGCTGCTGCTATTCTACTGTATGAAAACATCTCTTTAATGGACCTGTGTGTGAGTGTGAGTGTGTGTGTGTGAGGGTGTGTGTGTGAGGGTGTGTGTGTGTGTGTGTGTCTGTGAGTGTGTGTGTGAGGGTGTGTGTCTGTGAGTGTGTGTGTGAGGGTGTGAGGGTGTGAGGGTGTGACAGAGATACAATCAACAAGGTCTCACAGTCTCACTGTAGAATGAGACGTTCGTCCCAAAACGTCAAATTTGGAAGTGTTTTTGTTGCTCCTGACGCTCTGTATCGATCCGACTTCTCCAAACGTTACATTTCACGTTAAGTTAGGCACTTCGTTCTGAACAGTTATGGTTTAGTGTTAATAGAAAAGCAACGTCTGGGACTGAACATTGTAACCTTCTGATTTAGAGTAGCAGGACTATTCTCGTCCGCAACACCTCGTCAAAACACAAACCTACTTTATGTTGAAATGTCTCACCGTTGTCCCTAGTGGCCGTCGTTGAAGGACTTGGTCAGACGTCCAATTTGGAAGTCGATCTTGAACGACCTGGCTGGATATGAGCAGGGACTTTACTTTAACATGTCAGTCAGACGCTCTTATAGAGACTTTACTTTAACATGTCAATCAGACGCTCTTATAGAGAGAGACTTTACTTTAACATGTCAGTCAGACGCTCTTATAGGGACTTTACTTTAACATGTCAATCAGACGCTCTTATAGAGAGAGACTTTACTTTAACATGTCAATCAGACGCTCTTATAGAGACTTTACTTTAACATGTCAGACGCTCTTATAGAGACTTTACTTTAACATGTCAATCAGACGCTCTTATAGAGAGAGACTTTACTTTAACATGTCAGTCAGACGCTCTTATAGGGACTTTACTTTAACATGTCAGTCAGACGCTCTTATAGAGACTTTACTTTAACATGTCAGACGCTCTTATAGAGACTTTACTTTAACATGTCAATCAGACGCTCTTATAGAGAGAGACTTTACTTTAACATGTCAGTCAGACGCTCTTATAGGGACTTTACTTTAACATGTCAATCAGACGCTCTTATAGAGAGAGACTTTACTTTAACATGTCAGTCAGACGCTCTTATAGGGACTTTACTTTAACATGTCAATCAGACGCTCTTATAGAGAGAGACTTTACTTTAACATGTCAGTCAGACGCTCTTATAGAGACTTTACTTTAACATGTCAGACGCTCTTATAGAGACTTTACTTTAACATGTCAGTCAGACGCTCTTATAGAGAGGGACTTTACTTTAACATGTCAATCAGACGCTCTTATAGAGAGGGACTTTACTTTAACATGTCAGTCAGACGCTCTTATAGAGACTTTACTTTAACATGTCAGTCAGACGCTCTTATAGAGACTTTACTTTAACATGTCAGTCAGACGCTCTTATAGAGAGGGACTTTACTTTAACATGTCAATCAGACTCTCTTATAGAGACTTTACTTTAACATGTCAATCAGACGCTCTTATAGAGACTTTACTTTAACATGTCAATCAGACGCTCTTATAGAGACTTTACTTTAACATGTCAGTCAGACGCTCTTATAGAGACTTTACTTTAACATGTCAGTCAGACGCTCTTATAGAGACTTTACTTTAACATGTCAGACGCTCTTATAGAGACTTTACTTTAACATGTCAATCAGACGCTCTTATAGAGACTTTACTTTAACATGTCAATCAGACGCTCTTATAGAGACTTTACTTTAACATGTCAGTCAGACGCTCTTATAGAGACTTTACTTTAACATGTCAGTCAGACGCTCTTATAGAGGGACTTTACTTTAACATGTCAGTCAGACGCTCTTATAGAGACTTTACTTTAACATGTCAGTCAGACGCTCTTATAGAGACTTTACTTTAACATGTCAATCAGACGCTCTTATAGAGACTTTACTTTAACATGTCAGTCAGACGCTCTTATAGAGACTTTACTTTAACATGTCAGTCAGACGCTCTTATAGAGAGAGACTTTACTTTAACATGTCAGTCAGACGCTCTTATAGAGACTTTACTTTAACATGTCAGTCAGACGCTCTTATAGAGACTTTACTTTAACATGTCAATCAGACGCTCTTATAGAGACTTTACTTTAACATGTCAGTCAGACGCTCTTATAGAGACTTTACTTTAACATGTCAGTCAGACGCTCTTATAGAGACTTTACTTTAACATGTCAGTCAGACGCTCTTATAGAGACTTTACTTTAACATGTCAGTCAGACGCTCTTATAGAGACTTTACTTTAACATGTCAGTCAGACGCTCTTATAGAGACTTTACTTTAACATGTCAGTCAGACGCTCTTATAGGGACTTTACTTTAACATGTCAATCAGACGCTCTTATAGAGAGAGACTTTACTTTAACATGTCAGTCAGACGCTCTTATAGGGACTTTACTTTAACATGTCAATCAGACGCTCTTATAGAGACTTTACTTTAACATGTCAGTCAGACGCTCTTATAGAGACTTTACTTTAACATGTCAGTCAGACGCTCTTATAGAGACTTTACTTTAACATGTCAGTCAGACGCTCTTATAGAGAGGGACTTTACTTTAACATGTCAATCAGACGCTCTTATAGAGAGGGACTTTACTTTAACATGTCAGTCAGACGCTCTTATAGAGACTTTACTTTAACATGTCAGTCAGACGCTCTTATAGAGACTTTACTTTAACATGTCAGTCAGACGCTCTTATAGAGAGGGACTTTACTTTAACATGTCAATCAGACGCTCTTATAGAGACTTTACTTTAACATGTCAATCAGACGCTCTTATAGAGACTTTACTTTAACATGTCAATCAGACGCTCTTATAGAGACTTTACTTTAACATGTCAGTCAGACGCTCTTATAGAGACTTTACTTTAACATGTCAGTCAGACGCTCTTATAGAGACTTTACTTTAACATGTCAGACGCTCTTATAGAGACTTTACTTTAACATGTCAATCAGACGCTCTTATAGAGACTTTACTTTAACATGTCAATCAGACGCTCTTATAGAGACTTTACTTTAACATGTCAGTCAGACGCTCTTATAGAGACTTTACTTTAACATGTCAGTCAGACGCTCTTATAGAGGGACTTTACTTTAACATGTCAGTCAGACGCTCTTATAGAGACTTTACTTTAACATGTCAGTCAGACGCTCTTATAGAGACTTTACTTTAACATGTCAATCAGACGCTCTTATAGAGACTTTACTTTAACATGTCAGTCAGACGCTCTTATAGAGACTTTACTTTAACATGTCAGTCAGACGCTCTTATAGAGAGAGACTTTACTTTAACATGTCAGTCAGACGCTCTTATAGAGACTTTACTTTAACATGTCAGTCAGACGCTCTTATAGAGACTTTACTTTAACATGTCAATCAGACGCTCTTATAGAGACTTTACTTTAACATGTCAGTCAGACGCTCTTATAGAGACTTTACTTTAACATGTCAGTCAGACGCTCTTATAGAGACTTTACTTTAACATGTCAGTCAGACGCTCTTATAGAGACTTTACTTTAACATGTCAGTCAGACGCTCTTATAGAGACTTTACTTTAACATGTCAGTCAGACGCTCTTATAGAGACTTTACTTTAACATGTCAATCAGACGCTCTTATAGAGAGGGACTTTACTTTAACATGTCAGTCAGACGCTCTTATAGAGACTTTACTTTAACATGTCAATCAGACGCTCTTATAGAGACTTTACTTTAACATGTCAGTCAGACGCTCTTATAGAGACTTTACTTTAACATGTCAGTCAGACGCTCTTATAGAGACTTTACTTTAACATGTCAGTCAGACGCTCTTATAGAGACTTTACTTTAACATGTCAGTCAGACGCTCTTATAGAGACTTTACTTTAACATGTCAATCAGACGCTCTTATAGAGAGAGACTTTACTTTAACATGTCAGTCAGACGCTCTTATAGAGACTTTACTTTAACATGTCAATCAGACGCTCCTATAGAGAGACTTTACTTTAACATGTCAGTCAGACGCTCTTATAGAGACTTTACTTTAACATGTCAGTCAGACGCTCTTATAGAGACTTTACTTTAACATGTCAATCAGACGCTCTTATAGAGAGAGACTTTACTTTAACATGTCAGTCAGACGCTCTTATAGAGAGAGACTTTACTTTAACATGTCAGTCAGACGCTCTTATAGAGACTTTACTTTAACATGTCAGTCAGACGCTCTTATAGAGAGAGACTTTACTTTAACATGTCAATCAGACGCTCTTATAGAGAGAGACTTTACTTTAACATGTCAGTCAGACGCTCTTATAGAGACTTTACTTTAACATGTCAGTCAAACGCTCTTATAGAGAGAGACTTTACTTTAACATGTCAGTCAGACGCTCTTATAGAGACTTTACTTTAACATGTCAGTCAGACGCTCTTATAGAGAGAGACTTTACTTTAACATGACAATCAGACGCTCTTATAGAGAGAGACTTTACTTTAACATGACAATCAGACGCTCTTATAGAGAGAGACTTTACTTTAACATGTCAGTCAGACGCTCTTATAGAGACTTTACTTTAACATGTCAGTCAGACGCTCTTATAGAGAGAGACTTTACTTTAACATGTCAGTCAGACGCTCTTATAGAGACTTTACTTTAACATGTCAGTCAGACGCTCTTATAGAGACTTTACTTTAACATGTCAGTCAGACGCTCTTATAGAGAGAGACTTTACTTTAACATGACAATCAGACGCTCTTATAGAGAGAGACTTTACTTTAACATGACAATCAGACGCTCTTATAGAGAGAGACTTTACTTTAACATGTCAGTCAGACGCTCTTATAGAGACTTTACTTTAACATGTCAGTCAGACGCTCTTATAGAGAGAGACTTTACTTTAACATGTCAGTCAGACGCTCTTATAGAGACTTTACTTTAACATGTCAGTCAGACGCTCTTATAGAGAGAGACTTTACTTTAACATGTCAGTCAGACGCTCTTATAGAGACTTTACTTTAACATGTCAGTCAGACGCTCTTATAGAGACTTTACTTTAACATGTCAGTCAGACGCTCTTATAGAGAGAGACTTTACTTTAACATGACAATCAGACGCTCTTATAGAGAGAGACTTTACTTTAACATGACAATCAGACGCTCTTATAGAGAGAGACTTTACTTTAACATGTCAGTCAGACGCTCTTATAGAGACTTTACTTTAACATGTCAGTCAGACGCTCTTATAGAGAGAGACTTTACTTTAACATGTCAGTCAGACGCTCTTATAGAGACTTTACTTTAACATGTCAGTCAGACGCTCTTATAGAGAGAGACTTTACTTTAACATGTCAGTCAGACGCTCTTATAGAGACTTTACTTTAACATGTCAGTCAGACGCTCTCATAGAGACTTTACTTTAACATGTCAGTCAGACGCTCTTATAGAGACTTTACTTTAACATGTCAGTCAGACGCTCTTATAGAGACTTTACTTTAACATGTCAGTCAGACGCTCTTATAGAGAGAGACTTTACTTTAACATGTCAGTCAGACGCTCTTATAGAGACTTTACTTTAACATGTCAGTCAGACGCTCTTATAGAGACTTTACTTTAACATGTCTATCAGACGCTCTTATAGAGAGAGACTTTACTTTAACATGTCAGTCAGACGCTCTTATAGAGAGGGACTTTACTTTAACATGTCAGTCAGACGCTCTTATAGAGACTTTACTTTAACATGTCAGTCAGACGCTCTTATAGAGACTTTACTTTAACATGTCAGTCAGACGCTCTTATAGAGAGAGACTTTACTTTAACATGTCAGTCAGACGCTCTAATAGAGACTTTACTTTAACATGTCAATCAGACGCTCTTATAGAGAGAGACTTTACTTTAACATGTCAGTCAGACGCTCTTATAGAGACTTTACTTTAACATGTCAGTCAGACGCTCTTATAGAGACTTTACTTTAACATGTCTATCAGACGCTCTTATAGAGAGAGACTTTACTTTAACATGTCAGTCAGACGCTCTTATAGAGACTTTACTTTAACATGTCAGTCAGACGCTCTTATAGAGAGAGACTTTACTTTAACATGTCAGTCAGACGCTCTTATAGAGAGAGACTTTACTTTAACATGTCAGTCAGACGCTCTAATAGAGACTTTACTTTAACATGTCAATCAGACGCTCTTATAGAGAGAGACTTTACTTTAACATGTCAGTCAGACGCTCTTATAGAGACTTTACTTTAACATGTCAGTCAGACGCTCTTATAGAGACTTTACTTTAACATGTCAATCAGACGCTCTTATAGAGAGAGACTTTACTTTAACATGTCAGTCAGACGCTCTTATAGAGACTTTACTTTAACATGTCAGTCAGACGCTCTTATAGAGACTTTACTTTAACATGTCAATCAGACGCTCTTATAGAGAGAGACTTTACTTTAACATGTCAGTCAGACGCTCTTATAGAGACTTTACTTTAACATGTCAGTCAGACGCTCTTATAGAGACTTTACTTTAACATGTCAATCAGACGCTCTTATAGAGAGAGACTTTACTTTAACATGTCAATCAGACGCTCTTATAGAGTCTTTACTTTAACATGTCAGTCAGACGCTCTTATAGAGACTTTACTTTAACATGTCAGTCAGACGCTCTTATAGAGAGGGACTTTACTTTAACATGTCAATCAGACGCTCTTATAGAGACTTTACTTTAACATGTCAATCAGACGCTCTTATAGAGACTTTACTTTAACATGTCAGTCAGACGCTCTCATAGAGGGACTTTACTTTAACATGTCAGACAGACGCTCTTATAGAGACTTTACTTTAACATGTCAATCAGACGCTCTTATAGAGACTTTACTTTAACATGTCAGTCAGACGCTCTCATAGAGGGACTTTACTTTAACATGTCAGTCAGACGCTCTTATAGAGACTTTACTTTAACATGTCAGTCAGACGCTCTTATAGAGACTTTACTTTAACATGTCAATCAGACGCTCTTATAGAGACTTTACTTTAACATGTCAGTCAGACGCTCTTATAGAGACTTTACTTTAACATGTCAGTCAGACGCTCTTATAGAGAGACTTTACTTTAACATGTCAGTCAGACGCTCTTATAGAGAGAGACTTTACTTTAACATGTCAGTCAGACGCTCTTATAGAGAGAGACTTTACTTTAACATGTCTATCAGACGCTCTTATAGAGACTTTACTTTAACATGTCAGTCAGACGCTCTTATAGAGACTTTACTTTAACATGTCAGTCAGACGCTCTTATAGAGACTTTACTTTAACATGTCAGTCAGACGCTCTTATAGAGACTTTACTTTAACATGTCAATCAGACGCTCTTATAGAGACTTTACTTTAACATGTCAGTCAGACGCTCTTATAGAGACTTTACTTTAACATGAGTCAGACTTTATAGAGACTTTAACATGTCAGTCAGACGCTCTTATAGAGACTTTACTTTAACATGTCAGTCAGACGCTCTTATAGAGACTTTACTTTAACATGTCAGTCAGACGCTCTTATAGAGACTTTACTTTAACATGTCAGTCAGACGCTCTTATAGAGAGAGACTTTACTGTAACATGTCAGTCAGATGCTCTTATAGAGACTTGACTTTAACATGTCAATCAGACGCTCTTATAGAGACTTTACTTTAACATGTCAGTCAGACGCTCTTATAGAGACTTTACTTTAACATGTCAATCAGACGCTCTTATAGAGACTTTACTTTAACATGTCAGTCAGACGCTCTTATAGAGAGGGACTTTACTTTAACATGTCAGTCAGACGCTCTTATAGAGACTTTACTTTAACATGTCAGTCAGACGCTCTTATAGAGACTTTACTTTAACATGTCAGTCAGACGCTCTTATAGAGACTTTACTTTAACATGTCAGTCAGACGCTCTTATAGAGACTTTACTTTAACATGTCAGTCAGACGCTCTTATAGAGACTTTACTTTAACATGTCAGTCAGACGCTCTTATAGAGAGAGACTTTACTTTAACATGTCAGTCAGACGCTCTTATAGAGACTTTACTTTAACATGTCAGTCAGACGCTCTTATAGAGAGGGACTTTACTTTAACATGTCAGTCAGACGCTCTTATAGAGACTTTACTTTAACATGTCAGTCAGACGCTCTTATAGAGAGGGACTTTACTTTAACATGTCAGTCAGACGCTCTTATAGAGACTTTACTTTAACATGTCAATCAGACGCTCTTATAGAGACTTTACTTTAACATGTCAGTCAGACGCTCTTATAGAGACTTTACTTTAACATGTCAGTCAGACGCTCTCATAGAGGGACTTTACTTTAACATGTCAGACAGACGCTCTTATAGAGACTTTACTTTAACATGTCAATCAGACGCTCTTATAGAGACTTTACTTTAACATGTCAGTCAGACGCTCTCATAGAGGGACTTTACTTTAACATGTCAGTCAGACGCTCTTATAGAGACTTTACTTTAACATGTCAATCAGACGCTCTTATAGAGACTTTACTTTAACATGTCAATCAGACGCTCTTATAGAGACTTTACTTTAACATGTCAGTCAGACGCTCTTATAGAGACTTTACTTTAACATGTCAATCAGACGCTCTTATAGAGACTTTACTTTAACATGTCAGTCAGACGCTCTTATAGAGACTTTACTTTAACATGTCAGTCAGACGCTCTTATAGAGAGACTTTACTTTAACATGTCAGTCAGACGCTCTTATAGAGAGAGACTTTACTTTAACATGTCTATCAGACGCTCTTATAGAGACTTTACTTTAACATGTCAGTCAGACGCTCTTATAGAGACTTTACTTTAACATGTCAGTCAGACGCTCTTATAGAGACTTTACTTTAACATGTCAGTCAGACGCTCTTATAGAGACTTTACTTTAACATGTCAATCAGACGCTCTTATAGAGACTTTACTTTAACATGTCAGTCAGACGCTCTTATAGAGACTTTACTTTAACATGTCAGTCAGACGCTCTTATAGAGACTTTACTTTAACATGTCAGTCAGACGCTCTTATAGAGACTTTACTTTAACATGTCAGTCAGACGCTCTTATAGAGACTTTACTTTAACATGTCAGTCAGACGCTCTTATAGAGACTTTACTTTAACATGTCAGTCAGACGCTCTTATAGAGACTTTACTTTAACATGTCAGTCAGACGCTCTTATAGAGACTTTACTTTAACATGTCAGTCAGACGCTCTTATAGAGACTTTACTTTAACATGTCAGTCAGACGCTCTTATAGAGAGAGACTTTACTGTAACATGTCAGTCAGATGCTCTTATAGAGACTTGACTTTAACATGTCAATCAGACGCTCTTATAGAGACTTTACTTTAACATGTCAGTCAGACGCTCTTATAGAGACTTTACTTTAACATGTCAATCAGACGCTCTTATAGAGACTTTACTTTAACATGTCAGTCAGACGCTCTTATAGAGAGGGACTTTACTTTAACATGTCAGTCAGACGCTCTTATAGAGACTTTACTTTAACATGTCAGTCAGACGCTCTTATAGAGACTTTACTTTAACATGTCAATCAGACGCTCTTATAGAGACTTTACTTTAACATGTCAGTCAGACGCTCTTATAGAGAGAGACTTTACTTTAACATGTCAGTCAGACGCTCTTATAGAGACTTTACTTTAACATGTCAGTCAGACGCTCTTATAGAGACTTTACTTTAACATGTCAGTCAGACGCTCTTATAGAGACTTTACTTTAACATGTCAGTCAGACGCTCTTATAGAGAGAGACTTTACTTTAACATGTCAGTCAGACGCTCTTATAGAGACTTTACTTTAACATGTCAGTCAGACGCTCTTATAGAGAGGGACTTTACTTTAACATGTCAGTCAGACGCTCTTATAGAGACTTTACTTTAACATGTCAGTCAGACGCTCTTATAGAGACTTTACTTTAACATGTCAGTCAGACGCTCTTATAGAGACTTTACTTTAACATGTCAGTCAGACGCTCTTATAGAGACTTTACTTTAACATGTCAATCAGACGCTCTTATAGAGACTTTACTTTAACATGTCAGTCAGACGCTCTTATAGAGACTTTACTTTAACATGTCAGTCAGACGCTCTTATAGAGACTTTACTTTAACATGTCAGTCAGACGCTCTTATAGAGACTTTACTTTAACATGTCAGTCAGACGCTCTTATAGAGACTTTACTTTAACATGTCAGTCAGACGCTCTTATAGAGACTTTACTTTAACATGTCAGTCAGACGCTCTTATAGAGACTTTACTTTAACATGTCAGTCAGACGCTCTTATAGAGACTTTACTTTAACATGTCAGTCAGACGCTCTTATAGAGAGAGACTTTACTGTAACATGTCAGTCAGATGCTCTTATAGAGACTTGACTTTAACATGTCAATCAGACGCTCTTATAGAGACTTTACTTTAACATGTCAGTCAGACGCTCTTATAGAGACTTTACTTTAACATGTCAATCAGACGCTCTTATAGAGACTTTACTTTAACATGTCAGTCAGACGCTCTTATAGAGAGGGACTTTACTTTAACATGTCAGTCAGACGCTCTTATAGAGACTTTACTTTAACATGTCAGTCAGACGCTCTTATAGAGACTTTACTTTAACATGTCAATCAGACGCTCTTATAGAGACTTTACTTTAACATGTCAGTCAGACGCTCTTATAGAGAGACTTTACTTTAACATGTCAGTCAGACGCTCTTATAGAGACTTTACTTTAACATGTCAGTCAGACGCTCTTATAGAGACTTTACTTTAACATGTCAGTCAGACGCTCTTATAGAGACTTTACTTTAACATGTCAGTCAGACGCTCTTATAGAGACTTTACTTTAACATGTCAGTCAGACGCTCTTATAGAGACTTTACTTTAACATGTCAGTCAGACGCTCTTATAGAGACTTTACTTTAACATGTCAATCAGACGCTCTTATAGAGACTTTACTTTAACATGTCAGTCAGACGCTCTTATAGAGACTTTACTTTAACATGTCAGTCAGACGCTCTTATAGAGACTTTACTTTAACATGTCAGTCAGACGCTCTTATAGAGACTTTACTTTAACATGTCAGTCAGACGCTCTTATAGAGACTTTACTTTAACATGTCAGTCAGACGCTCTTATAGAGACTTTACTTTAACATGTCAGTCAGACGCTCTTATAGAGACTTTACTTTAACATGTCAGTCAGACGCTCTTATAGAGACTTTACTTTAACATGTCAGTCAGACGCTCTTATAGAGAGAGACTTTACTGTAACATGTCAGTCAGATGCTCTTATAGAGACTTGACTTTAACATGTCAATCAGACGCTCTTATAGAGACTTTACTTTAACATGTCAGTCAGACGCTCTTATAGAGACTTTACTTTAACATGTCAATCAGACGCTCTTATAGAGACTTTACTTTAACATGTCAGTCAGACGCTCTTATAGAGAGGGACTTTACTTTAACATGTCAGTCAGACGCTCTTATAGAGACTTTACTTTAACATGTCAGTCAGACGCTCTTATAGAGACTTTACTTTAACATGTCAATCAGACGCTCTTATAGAGACTTTACTTTAACATGTCAGTCAGACGCTCTTATAGAGAGAGACTTTACTTTAACATGTCAGTCAGACGCTCTTATAGAGACTTTACTTTAACATGTCAGTCAGACGCTCTTATAGAGACTTTACTTTAACATGTCAGTCAGACGCTCTTATAGAGACTTTACTTTAACATGTCAGTCAGACGCTCTTATAGAGAGAGACTTTACTTTAACAGGTCAGTCAGACGCTCTTATAGAGACTTTACTTTAACATGTCAGTCAGACGCTCTTATAGAGAGGGACTTTACTTTAACATGTCAGTCAGACGCTCTTATAGAGACTTTACTTTAACATGTCAATCAGACGCTCTTATAGAGACTTTACTTTAACATGTCAGTCAGACGCTCTTATAGAGACTTTACTTTAACATGTCAATCAGACGCTCTTATAGAGAGAGACTTTACTTTAACATGTCAGTCAGACGCTCTTATAGAGACTTTACTTTAACATGTCAGTCAGACACTCTTATAGAGACTTTACTTTAACATGTCAGTCAGACGCTCTTATAGAGACTTTACTTTAACATGTCAATCAGACGCTCTTATAGAGACTTTACTTTAACATGTCAGTCAGACGCTCTTATAGAGACTTTACTTTAACATGTCAGAATGACAGTCTTATATAGAGAGACTTTACTTTAACATGTCAGTCAGACGCTCTTATAGAGACTTTACTTTAACATGTCAGTCAGACGCTCTTATAGAGACTTTACTTTAACATGTCTTATAGAGACTCACAGGAGCAATTAGGGAGAAGGGCACAGCGACAGATTTGTTCACCTAGTCAGTTGTAGGATTCAAACCAGCAACCTTCCGGTTACTGGCCAAAAAGCTCTTAACCTCTAGGCCACCTGCCTCTTTACACACACCTTGACCGTCCGTATGAGACAGGTTCATTAATGGCATTGATAATGGCAGGAAAATCACCAGAAATCTTGTTGAACTCAACATTCTGAAATATGCAGATTTATAAAAAAATCGAATTATAATATTCATAAAGAGGTGTGTGTGTGTGTGACCAGTGTAGATTGTTGGTAGGCTCTTGCTGTTAACTGTTTCTAGTGATGATATGTCATAGAGATGGTTTGGAACAAGGGGTCAGTCTCTACAGGCTTCATTCTACTTCCTAGGATTATATATATAGCCTGTTGGCTGTTCTCTCTCTCTCACACACACACACACACACACACACACACACACACACACACACACAAACACACACACACACACACACACACACACACACACACACACACACACACACACACACACACACACACACACACACACACACACACACACACACACACACACACCCGATGGTCTCCCAGCATGTATTTTACTGAATCCTCTCCCACTTCCTCTTGTCGGAAGCTTACACTCTCCTTCCCTCCTACCTCCCTCTCTCTCTCTCCTTCCAACCTCCCTCTCTCTCCCTCTCCTCCCTCCTTTCCTCCTTCCTCTCTCTCTCCCTCCTCCCTCTCTCTCCCTCCTGACTCCCACCTCCCTCTCTCTCTCTCCTCCCTCCCTCTCTCTCCCTCCTCCCTTTTTCTCCCTCCTACCTCCCTCCCTCCCTCCTTCCCACCCTCCTCCCTCTCTCTCCCTCCTACCTCTTCCTCCTCCATCTCTCCCCCTCCTGCCTACCTCCTCCATCTCTCTCCCTCTCCTCTTTATCACTCTCATCTCTATCCCTTCATCTGTTGTCCCTGTCTCCCTCCCTTCACCCTCTCTCTCTCCCTCTCCTCTCTATCCCTTCATCTGTTGTCCTCATCTCTCTCACTCCTCATTCTCCCTCCTCCCTCCCTTCTCCCTCCCTCCCACTCCTCTCTATCCCTTCATCACTTGTCCTTGTCTCCCTCCCTCCTCTCTCTCCCTCTCTCTCCCTCTCCTCTATATCCCCCATCTGTTGTCCCTCCCTCTGCTATCCCTCCCCTCCCTCCCTCCCTCCCTCCCTCCCTCCCTCCCTCCCTCCCTCCCTCCCTCCCTCCCTCCCTCCTCCCTCCCTCCTCCCTCCCTCCCTCCCTCCCTCCTCTCAATCCCTTCATCTATTGTCCTCGTCTCCCTCCCTCCCTCCCTCCCTCCCTCCCTCCCTCCCTCCCTCCCTCCCTCCCTCCCTCCCTCCCTTTGCACCTCTCCTCTCATCTCTTCTTTCTCTGGGCACAAGGCCAGTGTGGGTCAGTGGCAGGGTATCATTATTCCTGTCTTCCTCCCCTCTCCTCCTCTACTATCCATCCTCCCCTCTCCTCCTCTGCTATCCATCCTCCTCTCTCTTCCTCTACTATCCATCCTCCTCTCTCTTCCTCTGCTATCCATCCTCCTCTCTCCTTCTCTGCTATCCATCCTCCTCTCTCTTCCTCTACTATCCATCCTCCCCTCTCCTCCTCTGCTATCTATCCTCCTCTCTCTTCCTCTACTATCCATCCTCCTCTCTCTTCCTCTGCTATCCATCCTCCTCTCTCCTTCTCTGCTATCCATCCTCCCATCTCCTTCTCTGCTAGCCATCCTCCTCTGCTATCCATCCTCCTCTCTCCTTCTCTGCTATCCATCCTCCTCTGCTATCCATCCTCCTCTCTCCTCCTCTGCTATCCATCCTCCTCTCTCCTCCTCTGCTATCCATCCTCCTCTCTCCTTCTCTGCTATCCATCCTCCCCTCTCCGTCTCTGCTATCCATCCTCCCCTCTCCTTCTCTGCTATCCATCCTCCTCTCTCCTCCTTTGCTATCCATCCTCCTCTCTCCTCCTCTGCTATCCATCCTCCTCTCTCCTCCTCTGCTATCCATCCTCCTCACTCCTCCTCTGCTATCCATCCTCCTCTCTCCTTCTCTGCTATCCATCTTCCTCTCTCCTCCTCTGCTATCCATCCTCCTCTCTCCTCCTCTGCTATCCATCCTCCTCTCTCCTCCTCTGCTATCCATCCTCCTCTCTCCTCCTCTGCTATCCATCCTCCCTCTCCTTCTCTGCTATCCATCCTCCCCTCTCATTCTCTGCTATCCATCCTCCTCTCTCCTTCTCTGCTATCCATCCTCCTCTCTCCTCCTCTGCTATCCATCCTCCTCTCTCATTCTCTGCTATCCATCCTCCTCTCTCCTTCTCTGCTATCCATCCTCCTCTCTCCTCCTCTGCTATCCATCCTCCTCTCTCCTCCTCTACTATCCATCCTCCTGTCTCCTCCTCTGCTATCCATCCTCCTCTCTCCTCCTCTGCTATCCATCCTCCTCTCTCCTCCTCTGCTATCCATCCTCCTCTCTCCTCCTCTGCTATCCATCCTCCTCTCTCCTCCTCTACTATCCATCCTCCTGTCTCCTCCTCTGCTATCCATCCTCCTCTCTCCTCCTCTGCTATCCATCCTCCTCTCTCCTCCTCTGCTATCCATCCTCCTCTCTCCTCCTCTACTATCCATCCTCCTGTCTCCTCCTCTGCTATCCATCCTCCTCTCTCCTCCTCTGCTATCCATCCTCCTCTCTCCTCCTCTGCTATCCATCCTCCTCTCTCCTTCTCTGCTATCCATCCTCCTGTCTCCTCCTCTGCTATCCATCCTCCTCTCTCCTCCTCTGCTATCCATCCTCCTCTCTCCTCCTCTGCTATCCATCCTCCCCTCTCCGTCTCTGCTATCCATCCTCCTCTCTCCTCCTCTGCTATCCATCCTCCTCTCTCCTCCTCTGCTATCCATCCTCCTGTCTCCTCCTCTGCTATCCCTCCTCCTGTCTCCTCCTCTGCTATCCATCCTCCTCTCTCCTCTGCTATCCATCCTCCTCTCTCCTCCTCTGCTATCCATCCTCCTCTCTCCTCCTCTGCTATCCATCCTCCTCTCTCCTCCTCTGCTATCCATCCTCCTCTCTCCTTCTCTGCTATCCATCCTCCTCTCTCCTTCTCTGCTATCCATCCTCCTCTCTCCTTCTCTGCTATCCATCCTCCCCTCTCCTCCTCTGCTATCCATCCTCCTCTCTCCTTCTCTGCTATCCATCCTCCTCTCTCCTTCTCTGCTATCCATCCTCCTCTCTCCTCCTTTGCTATCCATCCTCCTCTCTCCTCCTCTGCTATCCATCCTCCTCTCTCTTCCTCTACTATCCATCCTCCTCTCTCTTCCTCTGCTATCCATCCTCCTCTCTCCTTCTCTGCTATCCATCCTCCCATCTCCTTCTCTGCTAGCCATCCTCCTCTGCTATCCATCCTCCTCTCTCCTTCTCTGCTATCCATCCTCCTCTGCTATCCATCCTCCTCTCTCCTCCTCTGCTATCCATCCTCCTCTCTCCTCCTCTGCTATCCATCCTCCTCTCTCCTTCTCTGCTATCCATCCTCCCCTCTCCGTCTCTGCTATCCATCCTCCCCTCTCCTTCTCTGCTATCCATCCTCCTCTCTCCTCCTTTGCTATCCATCCTCCTCTCTCCTCCTCTGCTATCCACCCTCCTCTCTCCTCCTCTGCTATCCATCCTCCTCACTCCTCCTCTGCTATCCATCCTCCTCTCTCCTTCTCTGCTATCCATCTTCCTCTCTCCTCCTCTGCTATCCATCCTCCTCTCTCCTCCTCTGCTATCCATCCTCCTCTCTCCTCCTCTGCTATCCATCCTCCTCTCTCCTCCTCTGCTATCCATCCTCCTCTCTCCTTCTCTGCTATCCATCCTCCCCTCTCATTCTCTGCTATCCATCCTCCTCTCTCCTTCTCTGCTATCCATCCTCCTCTCTCCTCCTCTGCTATCCATCCTCCTCTCTCATTCTCTGCTATCCATCCTCCTCTCTCCTTCTCTGCTATCCATCCTCCTCTCTCCTCCTCTGCTATCCATCCTCCTCTCTCCTCCTCTACTATCCATCCTCCTGTCTCCTCCTCTGCTATCCATCCTCCTCTCTCCTCCTCTGCTATCCATCCTCCTCTCTCCTCTGCTATCCATCCTCCTCTCTCCTCCTCTGCTATCCATCCTCCTCTCTCCTCCTCTACTATCCATCCTCCTCTCTCCTTCTCTGCTATCCATCCTCCTCTCTCCTCCTCTGCTATCCATCCTCCCCTCTCCGTCTCTGCTATCCATCCTCCTCTCTCCTCCTCTGCTATCCATCCTCCTGTCTCCTCCTCTGCTATCCCTCCTCCTGTCTCCTCCTCTGCTATCCATCCTGCTATCCATCCTCCTCTCTCCTCTGCTATCCATCCTCCTCTCTCCTCCTCTGCTATCCATCCTCCTCTCTCCTCCTCTGCTATCCATCCTCCTCTCTCCTCCTCTGCTATCCATCCTCCTCTCTCCTTCTCTGCTATCCATCCTCCTCTCTCCTTCTCTGCTATCCATCCTCCTCTCTCCTTCTCTGCTATCCATCCTCCCCTATCCTCCTCTGCTATCCATCCTCCTCTCTCCTTCTCTGCTATCCATCCTCCTCTCTCCTTCTCTGCTATCCATCCTCCTCTCTCCTCCTTTGCTATCCATCCTCCTCTCTCCTCCTCTGCTATCCATCCTCCTCTCTCCTCCTCTGCTATCCATCCTCCTCTCTCCTCCTCTGCTATCCATCCTCCTCTCTCCTCCTCTGCTATCCATCCTCTCTCCTTCTCTGCTATCCATCCTCCTCTCTCCTCTGCTATCCATCCCCCTCTCTCCTCCTCTGCTATCCATCCCCCTCTCTCCTCCTCTGCTATCCATCCTCCTCTCTCCTCCTCTGCGATCCATCCTCCTGTCTTCTCCTCTGCTATCCATCCTCCTCTCTCCTCTGCTATCCATCCTCCTCTCTCCTCCTCTGCTATCCATCCTCCTCTCTCATTCTCTGCTATCCATCCTCCTCTCTCCTTCTCTGCTATCCATCCTCCTCTCTCCTCCTCTGCTATCCATCCTCCTCTCTCCTCTGCTATCCATCCTCCTCTCTCCACCTCTGCTATCCATCCTCCTCTCTCCCCCTCTGCTATCCATCCTCCTCTCTCCTCCTCTGCTATCCATCCTCCTCTCTCCTCCTCTGCTAGCCATCCTCCTCTCTCCTTCTCTGCTATCCATCCTCCTCTCTCCTCCTCTGCTATCCATCCTCCTCTCTCCTTCTCTGCTATCCATCCTCCTCTCTCCTTCTCTGCTATCCATCCTCCCCTCTCCTTCTCTGCTATCCATCCTCCTCTCTCCTCCTCTGCTATCCATCCTCCTCTCTCCTCCTCTGCTATCCATCCTCCCCTCTCCTTCTCTGCTATCCATCCTCCTCTCTCCTCCTCTGCTATCCATCCTCCTCTCTCCTCCTCTGCTATCCATCCTCCTCTCTCCTTCTCTGCTATCCTAGCCTTAATTGTCAAGCCTATATTTGAGTTGAGACGTCTAACAAACTCCAGTCTGACAAGAGACATTCATTAAAACGCATCGCATGATACATCTGACGAATGACATTTGAGCCACTGCTTATACAAAACAATCGAACTCCAACTGAGGTTTCATTTACTGAAGAACAAACAGGTAGAGAGAAATAGAAGGTCAATGCAAGGCTTTTCCTGCTCATTAAAAAGCAACATGTTGTTTTTGTACCAACACTGTCATCTAATGAAGCTGCTATCCTGGTCATCTCGTGTGTTTTATCGGTGACCCTTCTTCTTTAACTAGGTTGATTATTTATAGCTCTGTTTGATATATTCTGTGGTCCTCTGAGGCCCGTCTGGGGTCTTTGAGGGAGAAAGAGACAGAGAGAGAGAGAGAGAGGGGGGAGGAAAGAGAGAGAGAGAGACAGATACTGAGGGAGAAACAGGAGAGGAGAGGAGAAGAGGTGGAAGAGAGAAGAAGAGGTGGAGGAGAGGAGAAGAGAAGAGGTGGAGGAGAGGAGAAGAGGTGGAGGAGAGGAGAGGAGAGGAGAGGAGAGGAGAGGAGAGGAGAAGAGGTGGAGGAGAAGAGGTGGAGGAGAAGAGGTGGAGGAGAGGAGAAGAGAAGAGGTGGAGGAGAGGAGAGGAGAAGAGGTGGAGGAGAGGAGAGGAGAAGAGGTGGAGGAGAGGAGAGGAGAGGAGAGGAGAGGAGAGGAGAGGAGAGGAGAAGAGGTGGAGGAGAAGAGGTGGAGGAGAAGAGGTGGAGAGGAGAAAAGAAGAGTTGGAGAAGAGGTGGAGGAGAGGAGAGGAGAAGAGGTGGAGATGAGGAGAGGTGAAGAGGTGGAGGAGAGGAGAAGAAGTGGAGGAGAGGAGGAGAGGTGGAGGAGAGGAGAGGAGAAGAGAAGAGGTGGAGGAGAAGAGGTGGAGGAGAGGAGAAGAGTTGGAGGAGAGGAGAAGAGGTGGAGGAGAGGAGAGGAGAAGAGAAGAGGTGGAGGAGAAGAGGTGGAGGAGAAGAGGTGGAGGAGAGGAGAAGAGTTGGAGGAGAGGAGAAGAGGTGGAGGAGAGGAGAGGAGAAGAGTTGGAGGAGAGGAGAAGAGGTGGAGGAGAGGAGAGGAGAAGAGAAGAGGTGGAGGAGAAGAGGTGGAGGAGAGGAGAAGAGTTGGAGGAGAGGAGAAGAGGTGGAGGAGAGGAGAGGAGAAGAGAAGAGGTGGAGGAGAGGAGAGGAGAAGAGAAGTGGTGGAGGAGAAGAGGTGGAGGAGAAGAGGTGGAGGAGAGGAGAGGAGAGGAGAAGAGGTGGAGGAGAGGAGAGGAGAGGAGAAGAGGTGGAGGAGAAGAGGTGGAGGAGAAGAGGTGGAGGAGAGGAGAGGAGAGGAGAGGAGAAGAGAAGAGGTGGAGGAGATGAGAGGAGAGGAGAAGAGGTGGAGGAGAGGAGAAGAGTTGGAGGAGAGGAGAAGAGGTGGAGGAGAGGAGAGGAGAGGAGAAGAGGTGGAGGAGAAGAGGTGGAGGAGAGGAGAGGAGAGGAGAGGAGAAGAGGTGGAGGAGAAGAGGTGGAGGAGAGGAGAAGAGAAGAGGTGGAGGAGAAGAGGTGGGGAAGAGGTGGAGGAGAGGAGAGGAGAGGAGGTGGAGGAGAAGAGGTGGAGGAGAGGAGAGGAGAAGAGGTGGAGATGAGGAGAGGTGGAGGAGAGGAGAAGAGTTGGAGGAGAGGAGAAGAGGTGGAGGAGAGGAGAAGAGGTGGAGGAGAGGAGAAGAGGTGGAGGAGAGGAGAGAAGAAGAGGTGGAGGAGAGGAGAGAAGGAGAGGTGGAGGAGAGGAGAAGAGAAGAGGTGGAGGAGAGGAGGAGAGGTGGAGGAGAGGAGAAGAGAAGAGGTGGAGGAGAGGAGGAGAGGTGGAGGAGAGGAGGAGAGGTGGAGGAGAGGAGAAGAGAAGAGGTGGAGGAGAGGAGAGGAGAGAAGAAGAGGTGGAGATGAGGAGAGGTGGCGGAGAGGAGAGGAGAATAGTTTGAGGAGAGGAGAGAAGAGAAGAAGAGGTGGAGGAGAGGTGGAGAGGTGGAGGAGAGGAGAAGAGTTGGAGGAGAGGAGAGAAGAAGAGGTGGAGGAGAGGAGGAGAGGTGGAGGAGAAGAGAGGAGAAGAGGTGGAGGAGAAGAGTGGGTGGAGGAGGTGTTCCCCAGATTCCAGTTGTAATTGTAAAAGTTTTCTTCAGAGAGAATCCCAGGAAGATCTGGGTCTTCTCACTTCCTCCTTCCTTCTGGGGTATACGACCAAATACAGTGGGGGGAACAAGTATTTGATACACTGCTGATTTTGCAGGTTTTCCTACTTACAAAGCATGTAGAGGTCTCTAGTTTTTATCATAGGTACACTTCAACTGTGAGAGACGGAATCAAAACCCAGAAAATCACATTGTATGATTTTTTAAGTAATTAATTAGCATTTTATTGCATGACATAAGTATTTGATATATCAGAAAAGCAGAACTTAATATTTGGTACAGAAACCTTTGTTTGCAATTACAGAGATCATACATTTCCTGTAGTTCTTGACCAGGTTTGCACACACTGCAGCAGGGATTTTGGCCCCCTCCTCCATACAGACCTTTTCCAGATCCTTCAGGTTTCGGGGCTGTTGCTGGGCAATACGGACTTTCAGCTCCCTCCAAAGATTTTCTATTGTGTTCAGGTCTGGAGACTGGCCTTGAGACTCCAGGACCTTGATATGCTTCTTACGGAGCCACCCCTTAGTTGCCCTGGCTGTGTGTTTCGGGTCGTTGTCATGCTGGAAGACCCAGCAGCGACCCATCTTCAATACTCTTACTAAGGGAAGGAGGTTGTTGGCCAAGATCTCGCGATACATGGCCCCATCCATCCTCCCCTCAATACGGTGCAGTTGTCCTGTCCCCTTTGCAGAAAAGCATCCCCAAAGAATGATGTTTCCACCTCCATGCTTCACGGTTGGGATGGTGTTCTTGGGGTTGTACTCGTCCTTCTTCTTCCTCCAAACACGGCGAGTGGTGTTTAGACCAAAAAGCTCTATTTTGTCTCATCAAACCACATGATCTGGCAAACTTGGCAAACTTCAGACGGGCCTGGACATGCGCTGGCTTGAGCAGGAGGACCTTGCGTGCGCTGCAGGATTTTAATCCATGACGGTGTGTTACTAATAGTTTTCTTTGAGACTGTGGTCCCAGCTCTCTTCAGGTCATTGACCAGGTCCTGCCATGTAGTTCTGGGCTGATCCCTCACCTTCCTCATGATCATTGATGCCCCACGAGGTGAGATCTTGCATGGAGCCCCAGACCGAGGGTGATTGACCGTCATCTTGAACTTCTTCCATTTTCTAATAATTGAGGCAACAGTTGTTGCCTTCTCACCAAGCTGCTTGCCTATTGTCCTGTAGCCCATCCCAGCCTTGTGCAGGTCTACAATTTTATCCCTGATGTCCTTACACAGCTCTCTGGTCTTGGCCATTGTGGAGAGGTTGGAGTCTGTTTGATTGAATGTGTGGACAGGTGTCTTTATACAGGTAACAAGTTCAAACAGGTGCAGTTAATACAGGTAATGAGTGGAGAACAGGAGAACTAACAGGTCTTGTGAGAGCCGGAATTGTTACTGGTTGGTAGGTGATCAAATACTTATGTCATGCAATAAAATGCAAATTAATTACTTAAAAATCATACAATGTGATTTTCTGGATTTTTGTTTTAGATTCCGTCTCTCACAGTTGAAGTGTACCTATGATAAAAATTACAGACCTCTACATGCTTTGTAAGTAGGAAAACCTGCAAAATCGGCAGTTTATCAAATACTTGTTCTCCCCACTGTATTTCCCCCAGAAATATATCTGTCTGTGAGGGTGAATGTTGTTGGTAATTTATAATACATTACCATCACATGATGATCGAGACTTTTAAAGAGTTTTAAATAAATCCCAGCTAAGTGCATGGGCTTGATCACTATGCAACAAAGCACTATGTGATATTACTTCCCCTGAAAGGGTGATATGACTTCCCCTGAAATGGTGATATTACTTCCCCTAAAATGGTGATATAACTTCTCCTGAAAGGGTGATATGACTTCCCCTGAAATGGTGATATAACTTCTCCTGAAATGGTGATATAACTTCCCCTAAAATGGTGATATAACTTCTCCTGAAATGGTGATATAACGTCTCCTGAAATGGTGATATAACTTCTCCTGAAATGGTGATATAACTTCTCCTGAAATGTGATATAAAATGGTGATATAACTCTCCTGAAATGGTGATATAACTTCTCCTGAAATGGTGATATAACTTCTCCTGAAATGGTGATATAACTTCTCCTGAAATGGTGATATAACTTCTCCTGAAATGGTGATATAACTTCTCCTGAAATGGTGATATAACTTCTGAAATGGTGATATAACTTCCTGAAATGGTGATATAACCTCCTGAAATGGTGATATAACTAAATGGTGATATAACTTCTCCTGAAATGGTGATATAACTTCTCCTCCTGAAATGGTGATATAACTTCTCCTGAAATGGTGATATAACTTCTTCTGAAATGGTGATATAACCTCCTGAAATGGTGATATAACTTCTCCTCCTGAAATGGTGATATAACTTCTCCTGAAATGGTGATATAACTTCTCCTGAAATGGTGATATAACTTCTCCTGAAATGGTGATATAACTTCTCCTCCTGAAATGGTGATATAACTTCTCCTCCTGAAATGGTGATATAACTTCTCCTGAAATGGTGATATAACTTCTCCTCCTGAAATGGTGATATAACTGAAATGATATAACTAACTTCTCCTGAAATGGTGATATAACTTCTCCTGAAATGGTGATATAACTTCTCCTCCCTGAAATGGTGATATATACTTCTCCTGAAATGGTGATATAACTTCTCCTCCTGAAATGGTGATATAACTTACCCTGAAATGGTGATATAACCTCCTCCTGAAATGGTGATATAACTTACCCCTGAAATGGTGATATAACTTCTCCTGAAATGGTGATATAACTTCTCCTGAAATGGTGATATAACCTGAAATGGTGATATAACTTCTCCTCCTGAAATGGTGATATAACTTACCCTGAAATGATGATATTACTTCCCCTGAAATGGTGATATAACTTCTCCTGAAATGGTGATATGACTTCCCCTGAAATGGTGATATAACTTCTCCTGAAATGGTGATATAACTTCCCCTCCTGAAATGGTGATATAACTTCTCCTGAAATGGTGATATAACTTCTCCTGAAATGGTGATATAACTTCTCCTGAAATGGTGATATAACTTCTCCTGAAATGGTGATATAACTTCTCCTGAAATGGTGATATAACTTCTCCTGAAATGGTGATATAACTTCTCCTGAAATGGTGATATAACTTCTCCTGAAATGGTGATATAACTTCTCCTGAAATGGTGATATAACTTCTCCTGAAATGGTGATATAACTTCTCCTGAAATGGTGATATAACTTACCCTGAAATGATGATATAACTTCCCCTGAAATGGTGATATAACTTCTCCTCCTGAAATGGTGATATAACTTAGCCTGAAATGGTGATATAACTTCCCCTGAAATGGTGATATAACTTCTCCTGAAATGGTGATATGACTTCTCCTGAAATGGTGATATAACTTACCCTGAAATGATGATATAACTTACCCTGAAATGGTGATATAACTTCTCCTCCTGAAATGGTGATATAACTTCTCCTGAAATGGTGATATAACTTCTCCTCCTGAAATGGTGATATAACTTCTCCTCCTGAAATGGTGATATAACTTCTCCTGAAATGGTGATATAACTTCTTCTGAAATGGTGTTATAACTTCTCCTGAAATGGTGATATAACTTCTCCTCCTGAAATGGTGATATAACTTCTCCTGAAATGGTGATATAACTTCTCCTCGTGAAATGGTGATATAACTTCTCCTGAAATGGTGATATAACTTCTCCTCCTGAAATGGTGATATAACTTACCCTGAAATGGTGATATAACTTCTCCTGAAATGATGATATAACTTCTCCTCCTGAAATGGTGATATAACTTCTCCTGAAATGGTGATATAACTTCTCCTGAAATGGTGATATAACTTCTCCTCCTGAAATGGTGATATAACTTCTCCTCCTGAAATGGTGATATAACTTCTCCTGAAATGGTGATATAACTTCTCCTGAAATGGTGATATAACTTATCCTGAAATGGTGATATAATTTCTCCTGAAATGGTGATATAACTTCTCCTCCTGAAATGGTGATATAACCTCCTCCTGAAATGGTGATATAACTTACCCTGAAATGGTGATATAACCTCCTCCTGAAATGGTGATATAACTTACCCTGAAATGGTGATATAACTTCTCCTGAAATGGTGATATAACTTCTCCTCCTGAAATGGTGATATAACTTCTCCTCCTGAAATGGTGATATAACTTACCCTGAAATGATGATATAACTTACCCTGAAATGGTGATATAACTTCACATGAAATGGTGATATGACTTCTCCTCCTGAAATGATGATATAACTTCTCCTGAAATGGTGATAAAACTTCTCCTGAAATGGTGATATAACTTCCCCTGAAATGGTGATATAACTTCTCCTGAAATGGTGATATAACTTCTCCTCCTGAAATGGTGATATAACTTCTCCTGAAATGGTGATATAACTTCTCCTCGTGAAATGGTGATATAACTTCTCCTGAAATGGTGATATAACTTCTCCTCCTGAAATGGTGATATAACTTACCCTGAAATGGTGATATAACTTCTCCTGAAATGATGATATAACTTCTCCTCCTGAAATGGTGATATAACTTCTCCTGAAATGGTGATATAACTTCTCCTGAAATGGTGATATAACTTCTCCTCCTGAAATGGTGATATAACTTCTCCTCCTGAAATGGTGATATAACTTCTCCTGAAATGGTGATATAACTTCTCCTGAAATGGTGATATAACTTATCCTGAAATGGTGATATAATTTCTCCTGAAATGGTGATATAACTTCTCCTCCTGAAATGGTGATATAACCTCCTCCTGAAATGGTGATATAACTTACCCTGAAATGGTGATATAACCTCCTCCTGAAATGGTGATATAACTTACCCTGAAATGGTGATATAACTTCTCCTGAAATGGTGATATAACTTCTCCTCCTGAAATGGTGATATAACTTCTCCTCCTGAAATGGTGATATAACTTACCCTGAAATGATGATATAACTTACCCTGAAATGGTGATAAAACTTCTCCTGAAATGGTGATATAACTTCCCCTGAAATGGTGATATAACTTCTCCTGAAATGGTGATATAACTTCTCCTCCTGAAATGGTTATATAACTTCTCCTGAAATGGTGATATAACTTCTCCTGAAATGGTGATATAACTTCTCCTGAAATGGTGATATAACCTCCTCCTGAAATGATGATATAACTTCTCCTCCTGAAATGGTGATATAACCTCCTCCTGAAATGGTGATATAACTTACCCTGAAATGATGATATAACTTCACCTGAAATGGTGATATAACTTCACCTGAAATGGTGATATAACTTCTCCTGAAATGGTGATATAACTTCTCCTGAAATGGTGATATAACTTACCCTGAAATGATGATATAACTTACCCTGAAATGGTGATATAACTTCTCCTCCTGAAATGGTGATATAACTTCTCCTGAAATGGTGATATAACTTCACCTGAAATGGTGATATAACTTCTCCTGAAATGGTGATATAACTTCTCCTGAAATGGTGATATAACTTACCCTGAAATGATGATATAACTTACCCTGAAATGGTGATATAACTTCTCCTCCTGAAATGGTGATATAACTTCTCCTGAAATGGTGATATAACTTCTCCTCCTGAAATGGTGATATAACTTCTCCTCCTGAAATGGTGATATAACTTCTCTGAAATGGTGATATAACTTCTTCTGAAATGGTGTTATAACTTCTCCTGAAATGGTGATATAACTTCTCCTCCTGAAATGGTGATATAACTTCTCCTGAAATGGTGATATAACTTCTCCTCGTGAAATGGTGATATAACTTCTCCTGAAATGGTGATATAACTTCTCCTCCTGAAATGGTGATATAACTTACCCTGAAATGGTGATATAACTTCTCCTGAAATGATGATATAACTTCTCCTCCTGAAATGGTGATATAACTTCTCCTGAAATGGTGATATAACTTCTCCTGAAATGGTGATATAACTTCTCCTCCTGAAATGGTGATATAACTTCTCCTCCTGAAATGGTGATATAACTTCTCCTGAAATGGTGATATAACTTCTCCTGAAATGGTGATATAACTTATCCTGAAATGGTGATATAATTTCTCCTGAAATGGTGATATAACTTCTCCTCCTGAAATGGTGATATAACCTCCTCCTGAAATGGTGATATAACTTACCCTGAAATGGTGATATAACCTCCTCCTGAAATGGTGATATAACTTACCCTGAAATGGTGATATAACTTCTCCTGAAATGGTGATATAACTTCTCCTCCTGAAATGGTGATATAACTTCTCCTCCTGAAATGGTGATATAACTTACCCTGAAATGATGATATAACTTACCCTGAAATGGTGATATAACTTCACATGAAATGGTGATATGACTTCTCCTCCTGAAATGATGATATAACTTCTCCTGAAATGGTGATAAAACTTCTCCTGAAATGGTGATATAACTTCCCCTGAAATGGTGATATAACTTCTCCTGAAATGGTGATATAACTTCTCCTCCTGAAATGGTTATATAACTTCTCCTGAAATGGTGATATAACTTCTCCTGAAATGGTGATATAACTTCTCCTCCTGAAATGATGATATAACTTCTCCTGAAATGGTGATATAACTTCTCCTCCTGAAATGGTGATATAACCTCCTCCTGAAATGGTGATATAACTTACCCTGAAATGATGATATAACTTCACCTGAAATGGTGATATAACTTCACCTGAAATGGTGATATAACTTCTCCTGAAATGGTGATATAACTTCCCCTAAAATGGCGATATAACTTCCCCTGAAATGGTGATATAACTTCCCTTGAAATGGTGACATAACTTCCCCTGAAATGGTGACATAACTTCTCCTGAAATGGTGATATAACTTCTCCTGAAATGGTGACATAACTTCTCCTCCTGAAATGGTGATATAACTTCCCCTAAAATGGTGATATAACTTCCCCAGAAATGGTGATATAACTTCTCCTGAAATTGTGATATAACTTCCCCTAAAATGGTGATATGACTTCTCCTCCTGAAATGATGATATAACTTCTCCTGAAATGGTGATATAACTTCTCCTGAAATGGTGATATAACTTCTCCTCCTGAAATGGTGATATAACTTCTCCTGAAATGGTGATATAACTTCTCCTCCTGAAATGGTGATATGACTTCTCCTGAAATGGTGATATAACTTCTCCTCCTGAAATGGTGATATAACTTCTCCTGAAATGGTGATATAACTTCTCCTGAAATGGTGATATAACTTCTCCTCCTGAAATGGTGATATAACTTCTCCTGAAATGATGATATAACTTCTCCTGAAATGGTGATATAACTTCCCCTGAAATGGTGATATAACTTCTCCTGAAATGGTGATATAACTTCCCCTAAAATGGCGATATAACTTCCCTGAAATGGTGATATAACTTCCCTTGAAATGGTGACATATGAAATGGTGACATAACTTCTCCTGAAATGGTGATATAACTTCTCCTGAAATGGTGACATAACTTCTCCTCCTGAAATGGTGATATAACTTCCCTAAAATGGTGATATAACTTCCCCAGAAATGGTGATATAACTTCTCCTGAAATTGTGATATAACTTCCCTAAAATGGTGATATGACTTCTCCTCCTGAAATGATGATATAACTTCTCCTGAAATGGTGATATAACTTCTCCTGAAATGGTGATATAACTTCTCCTCCTGAAATGGTGATATAACTTCTCCTGAAATGGTGATATAACTTCTCCTCCTGAAATGGTGATATGACTTCTCCTGAAATGGTGATATAACTTCTCCTCCTGAAATGGTGATATAACTTCTCCTGAAATGGTGATATAACTTCTCCTGAAATGGTGATATAACTTCTCCTCCTGAAATGGTGATATAACTTCTCCTGAAATGGTGATATAACTTCTCCTCCTGAAATGGTGATATAACTTACACTGAAATGGTGATATAACTTCTCCTCCTGAAATGGTGATATAACTTCCCCATAAATGATGATATAACTTCTCCTGAAATGGTGATATAACTTCTCCTGAAATGGTGATATAACTTCTCCTCCTGAAATGGTGATATAACTTCTCCTCCTGAAATGGTGATATAACTTCTCCTGAAATGGTGATATAACTTCTTCTGAAATGGTGTTATAACTTCTCCTGAAATGGTGATATAACTTCTCCTCCTGAAATGGTGATATAACTTCTCCTGAAATGGTGATATAACTTCTCCTGAAATGGTGATATAACTTCTCCTGAAATGGTGATATAACTTCTCCTGAAATGGTGATATAACTTCCCCTGAAATGGTGATATAACTTACCCTGAAATGATGATATAACTTCACCTGAAATGGTGATATAACTTCCCCTGAAATGGTGATATAACTTCTCCTGAAATGGTGATATAACTTAGCCTGAAATGGTGATATAACTTCACCTGAAATGGTGATATAACTTCCGCTAAAATGGTGATATAACTTCCCCTGAAATGGTGATATAACTTCTCCTGAAATGGTGATATAACTTCTCCTGAAATTGTGATATAACTTCCCTGAAATGGTGATATGACTTAGCCTGAAAAGATGATATAACTTCCCTGAAATGGTGATATAACTTCCGCTAAAATGGTGATATAACTTCCCCTGAAATGGTGATATAACTTCTCCTGAAATGGTGATATAACTTCTCCTGAAATTGTGATATAACTTCCCTGAAATGGTGATATGACTTCCCCTGAAATGGTATTATAACTTCCCCTGAAATGGTGATATAACTTCCCTGAAATGGTGATATAACTTCTCCTCCTGAAATGGTGATATAACTTCTCCTGAAATGGTGATATAACTTAGCCTGAAATGGTGATATAACTTCTCCTGAAATGGTGATATAACTTCTCCTGAAATGGTGATATAACTTCTCCTCCTGAAATGGTGATATAACTTCCCCTGAAATGATGATATAACTTCTCCTGAAATGGTGATATAACTTCTCCTGAAATGGTGATATAACTTCTCCTGAAATGGTGATATAACTTCCCTGAAATGGTGATATAACTTACCCTGAAATGATGATATAACTTCACCTGAAATGGTGATATAACTTCCCCTGAAATGGTGATATAACTTCTCCTGAAATGGTGATATAACTTAGCCTGAAATGGTGATATAACTTCACCTGAAATGGTGATATAACTTCCGCTAAAATGGTGATATAACTTCCCCTGAAATGGTGATATAACTTCTCCTGAAATGGTGATATAACTTCTCCTTAAATTGTGATATAACTTCTCCTGAAATGGTGATATAACTTAGCCTGAAAAGATGATATAACTTCCCCTGAAATGGTGATATAACTTCCGCTAAAATGGTGATATAACTTCCCCTGAAATGGTGATATAACTTCTCCTGAAATGGTGATATAACTTCTCCTGAAATTGTGATATAACTTCCCCTGAAATGGTGATATGACTTCCCTGAAATGGTATTATAACTTCCCCTGAAATGGTGATATAACTTCCCCTGAAATGGTGATATAACTTCTCCTCCTGAAATGGTGATATGACTTCTCCTCCTGAAATGATGATATAACTTCTCCTGAAATGGTGATATAACTTCCCTGAAATGATGATATAACTTCTCCTGAAATGGTGATATAACTTCTCCTCCTGAAATGGTGATATGACTTCTCCTCCTGAAATGATGATATAACTTCTCCTGAAATGGTGATATAACTTCTCCCTAAGGAAATGGTGATATAACTTCTCCTGAAATGGTGATATAACGTCCCCTGAAATGGTGATACAACTTCCCCTCCTGAAATGGTGATATAACTTCTCCTGAAATGGTGATATAACTTCTCCTCCTGAAATGGTGATATGACTTCTCCTGAAATGGTGATATAACTTCTCCTCCTGAAATGGTGATATAACTTCTCCTGAAATGGTGATATAACTTCTCCTGAAATGGTGATATAACTTCTCCTCCTGAAATGGTGATATAACTTCTCCTGAAATGGTGATATAACTTCTCCTCCTGAAATGGTGATATAACTTACACTGAAATGGTGATATAACTTCTCCTCCTGAAATGGTGATATAACTTCCCCTGAAATGATGATATAACTTCTCCTGAAATGGTGATATAACTTCTCCTCCTAAAATGGTGATATGACTTCTCCTCCTGAAATGGTGATATAACTTCTCCTGAAATGGTGATATAACTTAGCCTGAAATGGTGATATAACTTCTCCTGAAATGGTGATATAACTTCTCCTGAAATGGTGATATAACTTCTCCTCCTGAAATGGTGATATAACTTCCCCTGAAATGATGATATAACTTCTCCTGAAATGGTGATATAACTTCTCCTGAAATGGTGATATAACTTCTCCTGAAATGGTGATATAACTTCCCCTGAAATGGTGATATAACTTACCCTGAAATTATGATATAACTTCACCTGAAATGGTGATATAACTTCCCCTGAAATGGTGATATAACTTCTCCTGAAATGGTGATATAACTTAGCCTGAAATGGTGATATAACTTCTCCTGAAATGGTGATATAACTTCCCCTGAAATGATGATATAACTTCTCCTGAAATGGTGATATAACTTCTCCTCCTGAAATGGTGATATGACTTCTCCTCCTGAAATGATGATATAACTTCTCCTGAAATGGTGATATAACTTCTCCCCCTGAAATGGTGATATAACTTCTCCTGAAATGGTGATATAACGTCCCCTGAAATGGTGATACAACTTCCCCTCCTGAAATGGTGATATAACTTCCCCTGAAATGGTGATATAACTTCTCCTGAAATGGTGATATAACTTCTCCCCCTGAAATGGTGATATAACTTCTCCTGAAATGGTGATATAACGTCCCCTGAAATGGTGATATGACCTCCCCTCCTGAAATGGTGATATGACTTCTCCTCCTGAAATGGTGATATGACTTCTCCCCCTGAAATGGTGATATAACTTCTCCTGAAATGATGATATAACTTCCCCTGAAATGGTGATATAACTTCTCCTGAAATGGTGATATAACTTCTCCTCCTGAAATGGTGATATAACTTCTCCTGAAATGGTGATATAACTTCTCCTCCTGAAATGGTGATATGACTTCTCCTGAAATGGTGATATAACTTCTCCTCCTGAAATGGTGATATAACTTCTCCTGAAATGGTGATATAACTTCTCCTGAAATGGTGATATAACTTCTCCTCCTGAAATGGTGATATAACTTCTCCTGAAATGGTGATATAACTTCTCCTCCTGAAATGGTGATATAACTTACACTGAAATGGTGATATAACTTCTCCTCCTGAAATGGTGATATAACTTCCCCTGAAATGATGATATAACTTCTCCTGAAATGGTGATATAACTTCTCCTCCTAAAATGGTGATATGACTTCTCCTCCTGAAATGGTGATATAACTTCTCCTGAAATGGTGATATAACTTAGCCTGAAATGGTGATATAACTTCTCCTGAAATGGTGATATAACTTCTCCTGAAATGGTGATATAACTTCTCCTCCTGAAATGGTGATATAACTTCCCTGAAATGATGATATAACTTCTCCTGAAATGGTGATATAACTTCTCCTGAAATGGTGATATAACTTCTCCTGAAATGGTGATATAACTTCCCCTGAAATGGTGATATAACTTACCCTGAAATGATGATATAACTTCCCCTGAAATGGTGATACAACTTCTCCTGAAATGGTGATATAACTTAGCCTGAAATGGTGATATAACTTCACCTGAAATGGTGATATAACTTAGCCTGAAAAGATGATATAACTTCCCCTGAAATGGTGATATAACTTCCGCTAAAATGGTGATATAACTTCCCCTGAAATGGTGATATAACTTCTCCTGAAATGGTGATATAACTTCTCCTGAAATTGTGATATAACTTCCCCTGAAATGGTGATATGACTTCCCCTGAAATGGTATTATAACTTCCCCTGAAATGGTGATATAACTTCCCCTGAAATGGTGATATAACTTCTCCTCCTGAAATGGTGATATGACTTCTCCTCCTGAAATGATGATATAACTTCTCCTGAAATGGTGATATAACTTCCCCTGAAATGATGATATAACTTCTCCTGAAATGGTGATATAACTTCTCCTCCTGAAATGGTGATATGACTTCTCCTCCTGAAATGATGATATAACTTCTCCTGAAATGGTGATATAACTTCTCCCCCTGAAATGGTGATATAACTTCTCCTGAAATGGTGATATAACGTCCCCTGAAATGGTGATACAACTTCCCCTCCTGAAATGGTCATATAACTTCCCCTGAAATGGTGATATAACTTCTCCTGAAATGGTGATATAACTTCTCCCCTGAAATGGTGATATAACTTCTCCTGAAATGGTGATATAACGTCCCCTGAAATGGTGATATGACCTCCCCTCCTGAAATGGTGATATGACTTCTCCTCCTGAAATGGTGATATGACTTCTCCCCTGAAATGGTGATATAACTTCTCCTGAAATGATGATATAACTTCCCCTGAAATGGTGATATAACTTCTCCTGAAATGGTGATATAACTTAGCCTGAAATGGTGATATAACTTCACCTGAAATGGTGATATAACTTCCGCTAAAATGGTGATATAACTTCCCTGAAATGGTGATATAACTTCTCCTGAAATGGTGATATAACTTCTCCTGAAATTGTGATATAACTTCTCCTGAAATGGTGATATAACTTAGCCTGAAAAGATGATATAACTTCCCCTGAAATGGTGATATAACTTCCGCTAAAATGGTGATATAACTTCCCTGAAATGGTGATATAACTTCTCCTGAAATGGTGATATAACTTCTCCTGAAATTGTGATATAACTTCCCTGAAATGGTGATATGACTTCCCCTGAAATGGTATTATAACTTCCCCTGAAATGGTGATATAACTTCCCCTGAAATGGTGATATAACTTCTCCTCCTGAAATGGTGATATGACTTCTCCTCCTGAAATGATGATATAACTTCTCCTGAAATGGTGATATAACTTCCCCTGAAATGATGATATAACTTCTCCTGAAATGGTGATATAACTTCTCCTCCTGAAATGGTGATATGACTTCTCCTCCTGAAATGATGATATAACTTCTCCTGAAATGGTGATATAACTTCTCCCCCTGAAATGGTGATATAACTTCTCCTGAAATGGTGATATAACGTCCCCTGAAATGGTGATACAACTTCCCCTCCTGAAATGGTGATATAACTTCTCCTGAAATGGTGATATAACTTCTCCTCCTGAAATGGTGATATGACTTCTCCTGAAATGGTGATATAACTTCTCCTCCTGAAATGGTGATATAACTTCTCCTGAAATGGTGATATAACTTCTCCTGAAATGGTGATATAACTTCTCCTCCTGAAATGGTGATATAACTTCTCCTGAAATGGTGATATAACTTCTCCTCCTGAAATGGTGATATAACTTACACTGAAATGGTGATATAACTTCTCCTCCTGAATTGGTGATATAACTTCCCCTGAAATGATGATATAACTTCTCCTGAAATGGTGATATAACTTCTCCTCCTAAAATGGTGATATGACTTCTCCTCCTGAAATGGTGATATAACTTCTCCTGAAATGGTGATATAACTTAGCCTGAAATGGTGATATAACTTCTCCTGAAATGGTGATATAACTTCTCCTGAAATGGTGATATAACTTCTCCTCCTGAAATGGTGATATAACTTCCCCTGAAATGATGATATAACTTCTCCTGAAATGGTGATATAACTTCTCCTCCTGAAATGGTGATATGACTTCTCCTCCTGAAATGATGATATAACTTCTCCTGAAATGGTGATATAACTTCTCCCCCTGAAATGGTGATATAACTTCTCCTGAAATGGTGATATAACGTCCCCTGTAATGGTGATACAACTTCCCCTCCTGAAATGGTGATATAACTTCTCCTGAAATGGTGATATAACTTCTCCTCCTGAAATGGTGATATGACTTCTCCTGAAATGGTGATATAACTTCTCCTCCTGAAATGGTGATATAACTTCTCCTGAAATGGTGATATAACTTCTCCTGAAATGGTGATATAACTTCTCCTCCTGAAATGGTGATATAACTTCTCCTGAAATGGTGATATAACTTCTCCTCCTGAAATGGTGATATAACTTACACTGAAATGGTGATATAACTTCTCCTCCTGAAATGGTGATATAACTTCCCCTGAAATGATGATATAACTTCTCCTGAAATGGTGATATAACTTCTCCTCCTAAAATGGTGATATGACTTCTCCTCCTGAAATGGTGATATAACTTCTCCTGAAATGGTGATATAACTTAGCCTGAAATTGTGATATAACTTCTCCTGAAATGGTGATATAACTTCTCCTGAAATGGTGATATAACTTCTCCTCCTGAAATGGTGATATAACTTCTCCTGAAATGATGATATAACTTCTCCTGAAATGGTGATATAACTTCTCCTGAAATGGTGATATAACTTCTCCTGAAATGGTGATATAACTTCCCCTGAAATGGTGATATAACTTACCCTGAAATGATGATATAACTTCACCTGAAATGGTGATATAACTTCCCCTGAAATGGTGATATAACTTCTCCTGAAATGGTGATATAACTTAGCCTGAAATGGTGATATAACTTCACCTGAAATGGTGATATAACTTCCCCTGAAATGGTGATATAACTTCTCCTCCTGAAATGGTGATATGACTTCTCCTCCTGAAATGATGATATAACTTCTCCTGAAATGGTGATATAACTTCCCCTGAAATGATGATATAACTTCTCCTGAAATGGTGATATAACTTCTCCTCCTGAAATGGTGATATGACTTCTCCTCCTGAAATGATGATATAACTTCTCCTGAAATGGTGATATAACTTCTCCCCCTGAAATGGTGATATAACTTCTCCTGAAATGGTGATATAACGTCCCCTGAAATGGTGATACAACTTCCCCTCCTGAAATGGTGATATAACTTCCCCTGAAATGGTGATATAACTTCTCCTGAAATGGTGATATAACTTCTCCTGAAATGATGATATAACTTCCCCTGAAATGGTGATATAACTTCTCCTGAAATGGTGATATAACTTCTCCTCCTGAAATGGTGATATAACTTCTCCTGAAATGGTGATATAACTTCTCCTGAAATGGTGATATGACTTCTCCTGAAATGGTGATATAACTTCTCCTCCTGAAATGGTGATATAACTTCTCCTGAAATGGTGATATAACTTCTCCTGAAATGGTGATATAACTTCTCCTCCTGAAATGGTGATATAACTTCTCCTGAAATGGTGATATAACTTCTCCTCCTGAAATGGTGATATAACTTACACTGAAATGGTGATATAACTTCTCCTCCTGAAATGGTGATATAACTTCCCCTGAAATGATGATATAACTTCTCCTGAAATGGTGATATAACTTCTCCTCCTAAAATGGTGATATGACTTCTCCTCCTGAAATGGTGATATAACTTCTCCTGAAATGGTGATATAACTTAGCCTGAAATGGTGATATAACTTCTCCTGAAATGGTGATATAACTTCTCCTGAAATGGTGATATAACTTCTCCTCCTGAAATGGTGATATAACTTCCCTGAAATGATGATATAACTTCTCCTGAAATGGTGATATAACTTCTCCTGAAATGGTGATATAACTTCTCCTGCAATGGTGATATAACTTCCCCTGAAATGGTGATATAACTTACCCTGAAATGATGATATAACTTCCCTGAAATGGTGATATAACTTCTCCTGAAATGGTGATATAACTTAGCCTGAAATGGTGATATAACTTCACCTGAAATGGTGATATAACTTAGCCTGAAAAGATGATATAACTTCCCTGAAATGGTGATATAACTTCCGCTAAAATGGTGATATAACTTCCCCTGAAATGGTGATATAACTTCTCCTGAAATGGTGATATAACTTCTCCTGAAATTGTGATATAACTTCCCTGAAATGGTGATATGACTTCCCCTGAAATGGTATTATAACTTCCCCTGAAATGGTGATATAACTTCCCCTGAAATGGTGATATAACTTCTCCTCCTGAAATGGTGATATGACTTCTCCTCCTGAAATGATGATATAACTTCTCCTGAAATGGTGATATAACTTCCCCTGAAATGATGATATAACTTCTCCTGAAATGGTGATATAACTTCTCCTCCTGAAATGGTGATATGACTTCTCCTCCTGAAATGATGATATAACTTCTCCTGAAATGGTGATATAACTTCTCCCCCTGAAATGGTGATATAACTTCTCCTGAAATGGTGATATAACGTCCCCTGAAATGGTGATACAACTTCCCCTCCTGAAATGGTCATATAACTTCCCCTGAAATGGTGATATAACTTCTCCTGAAATGGTGATATAACTTCTCCCCCTGAAATGGTGATATAACTTCTCCTGAAATGGTGATATAACGTCCCCTGAAATGGTGATATGACCTCCCCTCCTGAAATGGTGATATGACTTCTCCTCCTGAAATGGTGATATGACTTCTCCCCCTGAAATGGTGATATAACTTCTCCTGAAATGATGATATAACTTCCCCTGAAATGGTGATATAACTTCTCCTGAAATGGTGATATGACTTCTCCTCCTGAAATGTGATATATCTTATCGCCCCGAAATGGTGATATAACTTCTCCTGAAATTGTGATATAACTTCTCCTGAAATGGTGATATAACTTCTCCTGAAATGGTGATATAACTTCTCCTGAAATGGTGATATAACTTCTCCTGAAATGGTGATATAACTTCCCCTAAAATGGTGATATAACTTCCCCTGAAATGGTGATATAACTTCTCCTGAAATGGTGATATAACTTCTCCTGAAATTGTGATATAATTTCCCCTGAAATGGTGATATGACTTCCCCTGAAATGGTGATATAACTTCCCCTGAAATGGTGATATAACTTCCCCTGAAATGGTGATATAACTTCTCCTCCTGAAATGGTGATATGACTTCTCCTCCTGAAATGATGATATAACTTCTCCTGAAATGGTGATATAACTTCCCCTGAAATGATGATATAACTTCTCCTGAAATGGTGATATAACTTCTCCTCCTGAAATGGTGATATGACTTCTCCTCCTGAAATGGTGATATAACTTCCCCTGATATGATGATATAACTTCTACTGAAATGGTGATATAACTTCTCCTCCTGAAATGGTGATATAACTTCCCCTGAAATGATGATATAACTTCTCCTCCTAAAATGGTGATATGACTTCTCCTCCTGAAATGGTGATATAACTTCTCCTGAAATGGTGATATAACTTAGCCTGAAATGGTGATATAACTTCTCCTGAAATGGTGATATAACTTCTCCTGAAATGGTGATATAACTTCTCCTCCTGAAATGGTGATATAACTTCCCCTGAAATGATGATATAACTTCTCCTGAAATGGTGATATAACTTCTCCTGAAATGGTGATATAACTTCTCCTCCTGAAATGGTGATATAACCTCCTCCTGAAATGGTGATATAACTTACCCTGAAATGGTGATATAACCTCCTCCTGAAATGGTGATATAACTTACCCTGAAATGGTGATATAACTTCTCCTGAAATGGTGATATAACTTCTCCTCCTGAAATGGTGATATAACTTCTCCTCCTGAAATGGTGATATAACTTACCCTGAAATGATGATATAACTTACCCTGAAATGGTGATAAAACTTCTCCTGAAATGGTGATATAACTTCCCCTGAAATGGTGATATAACTTCTCCTGAAATGGTGATATAACTTCTCCTCCTGAAATGGTTATATAACTTCTCCTGAAATGGTGATATAACTTCTCCTGAAATGGTGATATAACTTCTCCTGAAATGGTGATATAACCTCCTCCTGAAATGATGATATAACTTCTCCTCCTGAAATGGTGATATAACCTCCTCCTGAAATGGTGATATAACTTACCCTGAAATGATGATATAACTTCACCTGAAATGGTGATATAACTTCACCTGAAATGGTGATATAACTTCTCCTGAAATGGTGATATAACTTCTCCTGAAATGGTGATATAACTTACCCTGAAATGATGATATAACTTACCCTGAAATGGTGATATAACTTCTCCTCCTGAAATGGTGATATAACTTCTCCTGAAATGGTGATATAACTTCACCTGAAATGGTGATATAACTTCTCCTGAAATGGTGATATAACTTCTCCTGAAATGGTGATATAACTTACCCTGAAATGATGATATAACTTACCCTGAAATGGTGATATAACTTCTCCTCCTGAAATGGTGATATAACTTCTCCTGAAATGGTGATATAACTTCTCCTCCTGAAATGGTGATATAACTTCTCCTCCTGAAATGGTGATATAACTTCTCCTGAAATGGTGATATAACTTCTTCTGAAATGGTGTTATAACTTCTCCTGAAATGGTGATATAACTTCTCCTCCTGAAATGGTGATATAACTTCTCCTGAAATGGTGATATAACTTCTCCTCGTGAAATGGTGATATAACTTCTCCTGAAATGGTGATATAACTTCTCCTCCTGAAATGGTGATATAACTTACCCTGAAATGGTGATATAACTTCTCCTGAAATGATGATATAACTTCTCCTCCTGAAATGGTGATATAACTTCTCCTGAAATGGTGATATAACTTCTCCTGAAATGGTGATATAACTTCTCCTCCTGAAATGGTGATATAACTTCTCCTCCTGAAATGGTGATATAACTTCTCCTGAAATGGTGATATAACTTCTCCTGAAATGGTGATATAACTTATCCTGAAATGGTGATATAATTTCTCCTGAAATGGTGATATAACTTCTCCTCCTGAAATGGTGATATAACCTCCTCCTGAAATGGTGATATAACTTACCCTGAAATGGTGATATAACCTCCTCCTGAAATGGTGATATAACTTACCCTGAAATGGTGATATAACTTCTCCTGAAATGGTGATATAACTTCTCCTCCTGAAATGGTGATATAACTTCTCCTCCTGAAATGGTGATATAACTTACCCTGAAATGATGATATAACTTACCCTGAAATGGTGATATAACTTCACATGAAATGGTGATATGACTTCTCCTCCTGAAATGATGATATAACTTCTCCTGAAATGGTGATAAAACTTCTCCTGAAATGGTGATATAACTTCCCCTGAAATGGTGATATAACTTCTCCTGAAATGGTGATATAACTTCTCCTCCTGAAATGGTGATATAACTTCTCCTGAAATGGTGATATAACTTCTCCTCGTGAAATGGTGATATAACTTCTCCTGAAATGGTGATATAACTTCTCCTCCTGAAATGGTGATATAACTTACCCTGAAATGGTGATATAACTTCTCCTGAAATGATGATATAACTTCTCCTCCTGAAATGGTGATATAACTTCTCCTGAAATGGTGATATAACTTCTCCTGAAATGGTGATATAACTTCTCCTCCTGAAATGGTGATATAACTTCTCCTCCTGAAATGGTGATATAACTTCTCCTGAAATGGTGATATAACTTCTCCTGAAATGGTGATATAACTTATCCTGAAATGGTGATATAATTTCTCCTGAAATGGTGATATAACTTCTCCTCCTGAAATGGTGATATAACCTCCTCCTGAAATGGTGATATAACTTACCCTGAAATGGTGATATAACCTCCTCCTGAAATGGTGATATAACTTACCCTGAAATGGTGATATAACTTCTCCTGAAATGGTGATATAACTTCTCCTCCTGAAATGGTGATATAACTTCTCCTCCTGAAATGGTGATATAACTTACCCTGAAATGATGATATAACTTACCCTGAAATGGTGATAAAACTTCTCCTGAAATGGTGATATAACTTCCCCTGAAATGGTGATATAACTTCTCCTGAAATGGTGATATAACTTCTCCTCCTGAAATGGTTATATAACTTCTCCTGAAATGGTGATATAACTTCTCCTGAAATGGTGATATAACTTCTCCTGAAATGGTGATATAACCTCCTCCTGAAATGATGATATAACTTCTCCTCCTGAAATGGTGATATAACCTCCTCCTGAAATGGTGATATAACTTACCCTGAAATGATGATATAACTTCACCTGAAATGGTGATATAACTTCACCTGAAATGGTGATATAACTTCTCCTGAAATGGTGATATAACTTCTCCTGAAATGGTGATATAACTTACCCTGAAATGATGATATAACTTACCCTGAAATGGTGATATAACTTCTCCTCCTGAAATGGTGATATAACTTCTCCTGAAATGGTGATATAACTTCACCTGAAATGGTGATATAACTTCTCCTGAAATGGTGATATAACTTCTCCTGAAATGGTGATATAACTTACCCTGAAATGATGATATAACTTACCCTGAAATGGTGATATAACTTCTCCTCCTGAAATGGTGATATAACTTCTCCTGAAATGGTGATATAACTTCTCCTCCTGAAATGGTGATATAACTTCTCCTCCTGAAATGGTGATATAACTTCTCCTGAAATGGTGATATAACTTCTTCTGAAATGGTGTTATAACTTCTCCTGAAATGGTGATATAACTTCTCCTCCTGAAATGGTGATATAACTTCTCCTGAAATGGTGATATAACTTCTCCTCGTGAAATGGTGATATAACTTCTCCTGAAATGGTGATATAACTTCTCCTCCTGAAATGGTGATATAACTTACCCTGAAATGGTGATATAACTTCTCCTGAAATGATGATATAACTTCTCCTCCTGAAATGGTGATATAACTTCTCCTGAAATGGTGATATAACTTCTCCTGAAATGGTGATATAACTTCTCCTCCTGAAATGGTGATATAACTTCTCCTCCTGAAATGGTGATATAACTTCTCCTGAAATGGTGATATAACTTCTCCTGAAATGGTGATATAACTTATCCTGAAATGGTGATATAATTTCTCCTGAAATGGTGATATAACTTCTCCTCCTGAAATGGTGATATAACCTCCTCCTGAAATGGTGATATAACTTACCCTGAAATGGTGATATAACCTCCTCCTGAAATGGTGATATAACTTACCCTGAAATGGTGATATAACTTCTCCTGAAATGGTGATATAACTTCTCCTCCTGAAATGGTGATATAACTTCTCCTCCTGAAATGGTGATATAACTTACCCTGAAATGATGATATAACTTACCCTGAAATGGTGATATAACTTCACATGAAATGGTGATATGACTTCTCCTCCTGAAATGATGATATAACTTCTCCTGAAATGGTGATAAAACTTCTCCTGAAATGGTGATATAACTTCCCCTGAAATGGTGATATAACTTCTCCTGAAATGGTGATATAACTTCTCCTCCTGAAATGGTTATATAACTTCTCCTGAAATGGTGATATAACTTCTCCTGAAATGGTGATATAACTTCTCCTCCTGAAATGATGATATAACTTCTCCTGAAATGGTGATATAACTTCTCCTCCTGAAATGGTGATATAACCTCCTCCTGAAATGGTGATATAACTTACCCTGAAATGATGATATAACTTCACCTGAAATGGTGATATAACTTCACCTGAAATGGTGATATAACTTCTCCTGAAATGGTGATATAACTTCCCCTAAAATGGCGATATAACTTCCCCTGAAATGGTGATATAACTTCCCTTGAAATGGTGACATAACTTCCCCTGAAATGGTGACATAACTTCTCCTGAAATGGTGATATAACTTCTCCTGAAATGGTGACATAACTTCTCCTCCTGAAATGGTGATATAACTTCCCCTAAAATGGTGATATAACTTCCCCAGAAATGGTGATATAACTTCTCCTGAAATTGTGATATAACTTCCCCTAAAATGGTGATATGACTTCTCCTCCTGAAATGATGATATAACTTCTCCTGAAATGGTGATATAACTTCTCCTGAAATGGTGATATAACTTCTCCTCCTGAAATGGTGATATAACTTCTCCTGAAATGGTGATATAACTTCTCCTCCTGAAATGGTGATATGACTTCTCCTGAAATGGTGATATAACTTCTCCTCCTGAAATGGTGATATAACTTCTCCTGAAATGGTGATATAACTTCTCCTGAAATGGTGATATAACTTCTCCTCCTGAAATGGTGATATAACTTCTCCTGAAATGGTGATATAACTTCTCCTCCTGAAATGGTGATATAACTTACACTGAAATGGTGATATAACTTCTCCTCCTGAAATGGTGATATAACTTCCCCATAAATGATGATATAACTTCTCCTGAAATGGTGATATAACTTCTCCTCCTAAAATGGTGATATGACTTCTCCTCCTGAAATGGTGATATAACTTCTCCTGAAATGGTGATATAACTTAGCCTGAAATGGTGATATAACTTCTCCTGAAATGGTGATATAACTTCTCCTGAAATGGTGATATAACTTCTCCTCCTGAAATGGTGATATAACTTCCCCTGAAATGATGATATAACTTCTCCTGAAATGGTGATATAACTTCTCCTGAAATGGTGATATAACTTCTCCTGAAATGGTGATATAACTTCCCCTGAAATGGTGATATAACTTACCCTGAAATGATGATATAACTTCACCTGAAATGGTGATATAACTTCCCCTGAAATGGTGATATAACTTCTCCTGAAATGGTGATATAACTTAGCCTGAAATGGTGATATAACTTCACCTGAAATGGTGATATAACTTCCGCTAAAATGGTGATATAACTTCCCCTGAAATGGTGATATAACTTCTCCTGAAATGGTGATATAACTTCTCCTGAAATTGTGATATAACTTCCCCTGAAATGGTGATATGACTTAGCCTGAAAAGATGATATAACTTCCCCTGAAATGGTGATATAACTTCCGCTAAAATGGTGATATAACTTCCCCTGAAATGGTGATATAACTTCTCCTGAAATGGTGATATAACTTCTCCTGAAATTGTGATATAACTTCCCCTGAAATGGTGATATGACTTCCCCTGAAATGGTATTATAACTTCCCCTGAAATGGTGATATAACTTCCCCTGAAATGGTGATATAACTTCTCCTCCTGAAATGGTGATATAACTTCTCCTGAAATGGTGATATAACTTAGCCTGAAATGGTGATATAACTTCTCCTGAAATGGTGATATAACTTCTCCTGAAATGGTGATATAACTTCTCCTCCTGAAATGGTGATATAACTTCCCCTGAAATGATGATATAACTTCTCCTGAAATGGTGATATAACTTCTCCTGAAATGGTGATATAACTTCTCCTGAAATGGTGATATAACTTCCCCTGAAATGGTGATATAACTTACCCTGAAATGATGATATAACTTCACCTGAAATGGTGATATAACTTCCCCTGAAATGGTGATATAACTTCTCCTGAAATGGTGATATAACTTAGCCTGAAATGGTGATATAACTTCACCTGAAATGGTGATATAACTTCCGCTAAAATGGTGATATAACTTCCCCTGAAATGGTGATATAACTTCTCCTGAAATGGTGATATAACTTCTCCTTAAATTGTGATATAACTTCTCCTGAAATGGTGATATAACTTAGCCTGAAAAGATGATATAACTTCCCCTGAAATGGTGATATAACTTCCGCTAAAATGGTGATATAACTTCCCCTGAAATGGTGATATAACTTCTCCTGAAATGGTGATATAACTTCTCCTGAAATTGTGATATAACTTCCCCTGAAATGGTGATATGACTTCCCCTGAAATGGTATTATAACTTCCCCTGAAATGGTGATATAACTTCCCCTGAAATGGTGATATAACTTCTCCTCCTGAAATGGTGATATGACTTCTCCTCCTGAAATGATGATATAACTTCTCCTGAAATGGTGATATAACTTCCCCTGAAATGATGATATAACTTCTCCTGAAATGGTGATATAACTTCTCCTCCTGAAATGGTGATATGACTTCTCCTCCTGAAATGATGATATAACTTCTCCTGAAATGGTGATATAACTTCTCCCCTGAAATGGTGATATAACTTCTCCTGAAATGGTGATATAACGTCCCCTGAAATGGTGATACAACTTCCCCTCCTGAAATGGTGATATAACTTCTCCTGAAATGGTGATATAACTTCTCCTCCTGAAATGGTGATATGACTTCTCCTGAAATGGTGATATAACTTCTCCTCCTGAAATGGTGATATAACTTCTCCTGAAATGGTGATATAACTTCTCCTGAAATGGTGATATAACTTCTCCTCCTGAAATGGTGATATAACTTCTCCTGAAATGGTGATATAACTTCTCCTCCTGAAATGGTGATATAACTTACACTGAAATGGTGATATAACTTCTCCTCCTGAAATGGTGATATAACTTCCCCTGAAATGATGATATAACTTCTCCTGAAATGGTGATATAACTTCTCCTCCTAAAATGGTGATATGACTTCTCCTCCTGAAATGGTGATATAACTTCTCCTGAAATGGTGATATAACTTAGCCTGAAATGGTGATATAACTTCTCCTGAAATGGTGATATAACTTCTCCTGAAATGGTGATATAACTTCTCCTCCTGAAATGGTGATATAACTTCCCCTGAAATGATGATATAACTTCTCCTGAAATGGTGATATAACTTCTCCTGAAATGGTGATATAACTTCTCCTGAAATGGTGATATAACTTCCCCTGAAATGGTGATATAACTTACCCTGAAATGGTGATATAACTTCACCTGAAATGGTGATATAACTTCCCCTGAAATGGTGATATAACTTCTCCTGAAATGGTGATATAACTTAGCCTGAAATGGTGATATAACTTCTCCTGAAATGGTGATATAACTTCCCCTGAAATGATGATATAACTTCTCCTGAAATGGTGATATAACTTCTCCTCCTGAAATGGTGATATGACTTCTCCTCCTGAAATGATGATATAACTTCTCCTGAAATGGTGATATAACTTCTCCCCCTGAAATGGTGATATAACTTCTCCTGAAATGGTGATATAACGTCCCCTGAAATGGTGATACAACTTCCTCTCCTGAAATGGTGATATAACTTCCCCTGAAATGGTGATATAACTTCTCCTGAAATGGTGATATAACTTCTCCCCCTGAAATGGTGATATAACTTCTCCTGAAATGGTGATATAACGTCCCCTGAAATGGTGATATGACCTCCCCTCCTGAAATGGTGATATGACTTCTCCTCCTGAAATGGTGATATGACTTCTCCCCCTGAAATAACTTCTCCTGAAATGATGATATAACTTCCCCTGAAATGGTGATATAACTTCTCCTGAAATGGTGATATGACTTCTCCCCCTGAAATGGTGATATAACTTCTCCTGAAATGGTGATATGACCTCCCCTCCTGAAATGGTGATATAACTTCTCCTGAAATGGTGATATAACTTCTCCTCCTGAAATGGTGATATAACTTCTCCTGAAATGGTGATATAACTTCTCCTGAAATGGTGATATAACTTCTCCTCCTGAAATGGTGATATAACTTCTCCTGAAATGGTGATATAACTTCTCCTCCTGAAATGGTGATATAACTTACACTGAAATGGTGATATAACTTCTCCTCCTGAAATGGTGATATAACTTCCCCTGAAATGATGATATAACTTCTCCTGAAATGGTGATATAACTTCTCCTCCTAAAATGGTGATATGACTTCTCCTCCTGAAATGGTGATATAACTTCTCCTGAAATGGTGATATAACTTAGCCTGAAATGGTGATATAACTTCTCCTGAAATGGTGATATAACTTCTCCTGAAATGGTGATATAACTTCTCCTCCTGAAATGGTGATATAACTTCCCCTGAAATGATGATATAACTTCTCCTGAAATGGTGATATAACTTCTCCTGAAATGGTGATATAACTTCTCCTGAAATGGTGATATAACTTCCCCTGAAATGGTGATATAACTTACCCTGAAATGATGATATAACTTCCCCTGAAATGGTGATACAACTTCTCCTGAAATGGTGATATAACTTAGCCTGAAATGGTGATATAACTTCATCTGAAATGGTGATATAACTTAGCCTGAAAAGATGATATAACTTCCCCTGAAATGGTGATATAACTTCCGCTAAAATGGTGATATAACTTCCCCTGAAATGGTGATATAACTTCTCCTGAAATGGTGATATAACTTCTCCTGAAATTGTGATATAACTTCCCCTGAAATGGTGATATGACTTCCCTGAAATGGTATTATAACTTCCCTGAAATGGTGATATAACTTCCCTGAAATGGTGATATAACTTCTCCTCCTGAAATGGTGATATGACTTCTCCTCCTGAAATGATGATATAACTTCTCCTGAAATGGTGATATAACTTCCCTGAAATGATGATATAACTTCTCCTGAAATGGTGATATAACTTCTCCTCCTGAAATGGTGATATGACTTCTCCTCCTGAAATGATGATATAACTTCTCCTGAAATGGTGATATAACTTCTCCCCTGAAATGGTGATATAACTTCTCCTGAAATGGTGATATAACGTCCCCTGAAATGGTGATACAACTTCCCCTTCTGAAATGGTCATATAACTTCCCCTGAAATGGTGATATAACTTCTCCTGAAATGGTGATATAACTTCTCCCCCTGAAATGGTGATATAACTTCTCCTGAAATGGTGATATAACGTCCCCTGAAATGGTGATATGACCTCCCCTCCTGAAATGGTGATATGACTTCTCCTCCTGAAATGGTGATATGACTTCTCCCCCTGAAATGGTGATATAACTTCTCCTGAAATGATGATATAACTTCCCCTGAAATGGTGATATAACTTCTCCTGAAATGGTGATATAACTTAGCCTGAAATGGTGATATAACTTCACCTGAAATGGTGATATAACTTCCGCTAAAATGGTGATATAACTTCCCCTGAAATGGTGATATAACTTCTCCTGAAATGGTGATATAACTTCTCCTGAAATTGTGATATAACTTCTCCTGAAATGGTGATATAACTTAGCCTGAAAAGATGATATAACTTCCCCTGAAATGGTGATATAACTTCCGCTAAAATGGTGATATAACTTCCCCTGAAATGGTGATATAACTTCTCCTGAAATGGTGATATAACTTCTCCTGAAATTGTGATATAACTTCCCTGAAATGATGATATAACTTCTCCTGAAATGGTGATATAACTTCCCCTGAAATGATGATATAACTTCTCCTGAAATGGTGATATAACTTCTCCTCCTGAAATGGTGATATGACTTCTCCTCCTGAAATGGTGATATAACTTCCCCTGATATGATGATATAACTTCTCCTGAAATGGTGATATAACTTAGCCTGAAATGGTGATGTAACTTCTCCTCCTGAAATGGTGATATGACTTCTCCTCCTGAAATGATGATATAACTTCTCCTGAAATGGTGATATAACTTCTCCCCCTGAAATGGTGATATAACTTCTCCTGAAATGGTGATATAACGTCCCCTGAAATGGTGATATAACTTCCCCTCCTGAAATGGTGATATAACTTCTCCTGAAATGGTGATATAACTTCTCCTCCTGAAATGGTGATATGACTTCTCCTGAAATGGTGATATAACTTCTCCTCCTGAAATGGTGATATAACTTCTCCTGAAATGGTGATATAACTTCTCCTGAAATGGTGATATAACTTCTCCTCCTGAAATGGTGATATAACTTCTCCTGAAATGGTGATATAACTTCTCCTCCTGAAATGGTGATATAACTTACACTGAAATGGTGATATAACTTCTCCTCCTGAATTGGTGATATAACTTCCCCTGAAATGGTGATATAACTTCTCCTCTGGTGATATGACTTCTCCTCCTGAAATGGTGATATAACTTCTCCTGAAATGGTGATATAACTTAGCCTGAAATGGTGATATAACTTCTCCTGAAATGGTGATATAACTTCTCCTGAAATGGTGATATAACTTCTCCTGAAATTGTGATATAACTTCCCTGAAATGGTGATATGACTTCCCTGAAATGGTAATAACTTCCCCTGAAATGGTGATATAACTTCCCTGAAATGGTGATATAACTTCTCCTCCTGAAATGGTGATATGACTTCTCCTCCTGAAATGATGATATAACTTCTCCTGAAATGGTGATATAACTTCCCCTGAAATGATGATATAACTTCTCCTGAAATGGTGATATAACTTCTCCTCCTGAAATGGTGATATGACTTCTCCTCCTGAAATGATGATATAACTTCTCCTGAAATGGTGATATAACTTCTCCCCTGAAATGGTGATATAACTTCTCCTGAAATGGTGATATAACGTCCCCTGAAATGGTGATACAACTTCCTCCTGAAATGGTGATATAACTTCTCCTGAAATGGTGATATAACTTCTCCTCCTGAAATGGTGATATGACTTCTCCTGAAATGGTGATATAACTTCTCCTCCTGAAATGGTGATATAACTTCTCCTGAAATGGTGATATAACTTCTCCTGAAATGGTGATATAACTTCTCCTCCTGAAATGGTGATATAACTTCTCCTGAAATGGTGATATAACTTCTCCTCCTGAAATGGTGATATAACTTACACTGAAATGGTGATATAACTTCTCCTCCTGAAATGGTGATATAACTTCCCTGAAATGGTGATATAACTTCTCCTCCTAAAATGGTGATATGACTTCTCCTCCTGAAATGGTGATATAACTTCTCCTGAAATGGTGATATAACTTAGCCTGAAATGGTGATATAACTTCTCCTGAAATGGTGATATAACTTCTCCTGAAATGGTGATATAACTTCTCCTCCTGAAATGGTGATATAACTTCCCCTGAAATGATGATATAACTTCTCCTGAAATGGTGATATAACTTCTCCTCCTGAAATGGTGATATGACTTCTCCTCCTGAAATGATGATATAACTTCTCCTGAAATGGTGATATAACTTCTCCCCCTGAAATGGTGATATAACTTCTCCTGAAATGGTGATATAACGTCCCCTGTAATGGTGATACAACTTCCCCTCCTGAAATGGTGATATAACTTCTCCTGAAATGGTGATATAACTTCTCCTCCTGAAATGGTGATATGACTTCTCCTGAAATGGTGATATAACTTCTCCTCCTGAAATGGTGATATAACTTCTCCTGAAATGGTGATATAACTTCTCCTGAAATGGTGATATAACTTCTCCTCCTGAAATGGTGATATAACTTCTCCTGAAATGGTGATATAACTTCTCCTCCTGAAATGGTGATATAACTTACACTGAAATGGTGATATAACTTCTCCTCCTGAAATGGTGATATAACTTCCCCTGAAATGATGATATAACTTCTCCTGAAATGGTGATATAACTTCTCCTCCTAAAATGGTGATATGACTTCTCCTCCTGAAATGGTGATATAACTTCTCCTGAAATGGTGATATAACTTAGCCTGAAATTGTGATATAACTTCTCCTGAAATGGTGATATAACTTCTCCTGAAATGGTGATATAACTTCTCCTCCTGAAATGGTGATATAACTTCTCCTGAAATGATGATATAACTTCTCCTGAAATGGTGATATAACTTCTCCTGAAATGGTGATATAACTTCTCCTGAAATGGTGATATAACTTCCCCTGAAATGGTGATATAACCCCTGAAATGATGATATAACTTCACCTGAAATGGTGATATAACTTCCCCTGAAATGGTGATATAACTTCTCCTGAAATGGTGATATAACTTAGCCTGAAATGGTGATATAACTTCACCTGAAATGGTGATATAACTTCCCCTGAAATGGTGATATAACTTCTCCTCCTGAAATGGTGATATGACTTCTCCTCCTGAAATGATGATATAACTTCTCCTGAAATGGTGATATAACTTCCCCTGAAATGATGATATAACTTCTCCTGAAATGGTGATATAACTTCTCCTCCTGAAATGGTGATATGACTTCTCCTCCTGAAATGATGATATAACTTCTCCTGAAATGGTGATATAACTTCTCCCCCTGAAATGGTGATATAACTTCTCCTGAAATGGTGATATAACGTCCCTGAAATGGTGATACAACTTCCCCTCCTGAAATGGTGATATAACTTCCCCTGAAATGGTGATATAACTTCTCCTGAAATGGTGATATAACTTCTCCTGAAATGATGATATAACTTCTCCTGAAATGGTGATATAACTTCTCCTGAAATGGTGATATAACTTCTCCTCCTGAAATGGTGATATAACTTCTCCTGAAATGGTGATATAACTTCTCCTGAAATGGTGATATAACTTCTCCTGAAATGGTGATATAACTTCTCCTCCTGAAATGGTGATATAACTTCTCCTGAAATGGTGATATAACTTCTCCTGAAATGGTGATATAACTTCTCCTCCTGAAATGGTGATATAACTTCTCCTGAAATGGTGATATAACTTCTCCTCCTGAAATGGTGATATAACTTACACTGAAATGGTGATATAACTTCTCCTCCTGAAATGGTGATATAACTTCCCCTGAAATGATGATATAACTTCTCCTGAAATGGTGATATAACTTCTCCTCCTAAAATGGTGATATGACTTCTCCTCCTGAAATGGTGATATAACTTCTCCTGAAATGGTGATATAACTTAGCCTGAAATGGTGATATAACTTCTCCTGAAATGGTGATATAACTTCTCCTGAAATGGTGATATAACTTCTCCTCCTGAAATGGTGATATAACTTCCCCTGAAATGATGATATAACTTCTCCTGAAATGGTGATATAACTTCTCCTGAAATGGTGATATAACTTCTCCTGCAATGGTGATATAACTTCCCCTGAAATGGTGATATAACTTACCCTGAAATGATGATATAACTTCCCCTGAAATGGTGATATAACTTCTCCTGAAATGGTGATATAACTTAGCCTGAAATGGTGATATAACTTCACCTGAAATGGTGATATAACTTAGCCTGAAAAGATGATATAACTTCCCCTGAAATGGTGATATAACTTCCGCTAAAATGGTGATATAACTTCCCCTGAAATGGTGATATAACTTCTCCTGAAATGGTGATATAACTTCTCCTGAAATTGTGATATAACTTCCCCTGAAATGGTGATATGACTTCCCCTGAAATGGTATTATAACTTCCCCTGAAATGGTGATATAACTTCCCCTGAAATGGTGATATAACTTCTCCTCCTGAAATGGTGATATGACTTCTCCTCCTGAAATGATGATATAACTTCTCCTGAAATGGTGATATAACTTCCCCTGAAATGATGATATAACTTCTCCTGAAATGGTGATATAACTTCTCCTCCTGAAATGGTGATATGACTTCTCCTCCTGAAATGATGATATAACTTCTCCTGAAATGGTGATATAACTTCTCCCCCTGAAATGGTGATATAACTTCTCCTGAAATGGTGATATAACGTCCCCTGAAATGGTGATACAACTTCCCCTCCTGAAATGGTCATATAACTTCCCCTGAAATGGTGATATAACTTCTCCTGAAATGGTGATATAACTTCTCCCCCTGAAATGGTGATATAACTTCTCCTGAAATGGTGATATAACGTCCCCTGAAATGGTGATATGACCTCCCCTCCTGAAATGGTGATATGACTTCTCCTCCTGAAATGGTGATATGACTTCTCCCCCTGAAATGGTGATATAACTTCTCCTGAAATGATGATATAACTTCCCCTGAAATGGTGATATAACTTCTCCTGAAATGGTGATATGACTTCTCCTCCTGAAATGTGATATATCTTATCGCCCCGAAATGGTGATATAACTTCTCCTGAAATTGTGATATAACTTCTCCTGAAATGGTGATATAACTTCTCCTGAAATGGTGATATAACTTCTCCTGAAATGGTGATATAACTTCTCCTGAAATGGTGATATAACTTCGCCTGAAATGGTGATATAACTTCTCCTGAAATGGTGATATAACTTCTCCTGAAATGGTGATATAACTTCTCCTGAAATTGTGATATAACTTCCCCTGAAATGGTGATATGACTTCCCCTGAAATGGTGATATAACTTCCCCTGAAATGGTGATATAACTTCCCCTGAAATGGTGATATAACTTCTCCTCCTGAAATGGTGATATGACTTCTCCTCCTGAAATGATGATATAACTTCTCCTGAAATGGTGATATAACTTCCCCTGAAATGATGATATAACTTCTCCTGAAATGGTGATATAACTTCTCCTCCTGAAATGGTGATATGACTTCTCCTCCTGAAATGGTGATATAACTTCCCCTGATATGATGATATAACTTCTACTGAAATGGTGATATAACTTCTCCTCCTGAAATGGTGATATAACTTACACTGAAATGGTGATATAACTTCTCCTCCTGAAATGGTGATATAACTTCCCCTGAAATGATGATATAACTTCTCCTGAAATGGTGATATAACTTCTCCTCCTAAAATGGTGATATGACTTCTCCTCCTGAAATGGTGATATAACTTCTCCTGAAATGGTGATATAACTTAGCCTGAAATGGTGATATAACTTCTCCTGAAATGGTGATATAACTTCTCCTGAAATGGTGATATAACTTCTCCTCCTGAAATGGTGATATAACTTCCCCTGAAATGATGATATAACTTCTCCTGAAATGGTGATATAACTTCTCCTGAAATGGTGATATAACTTCTCCTGCAATGGTGATATAACTTCCCCTGAAATGGTGATATAACTTACCCTGAAATGATGATATAACTTCCCCTGAAATGGTGATATAACTTCTCCTGAAATGGTGATATAACTTAGCCTGAAATGGTGATATAACTTCACCTGAAATGGTGATATAACTTAGCCTGAAAAGATTATATAACTTCCCCTGAAATGGTGATATAACTTCCGCTAAAATGGTGATATAACTTCCCCTGAAATGGTGATATAACTTCTCCTGAAATGGTGATATAACTTCTCCTGAAATGGTGATATAACTTAGCCTGAAATGGTGATATAACTTCTCCTGAAATGGTGATATAACTTCTCCTGAAATGGTGATATAACTTCTCCTCCTGAAATGGTGATATAACTTCCCCTGAAATGATGATATAACTTCTCCTGAAATGGTGATATAACTTCTCCTGAAATGGTGATATAACTTCTCCTGCAATGGTGATATAACTTCCCCTGAAATGGTGATATAACTTACCCTGAAATGATGATATAACCCCTGAAATGGTGATATAACTTCTCCTGAAATGGTGATATAACTTCCCCTGAAATGGTGATATAACTTCTCCTGAAATGGTGATATAACTTCCTGAAAAGATGATATAACTTCCCCTGAAATGGTGATATAACTTCCGCTAAAATGGTGATATAACTTCCCCTGAAATGGTGATATAACTTCTCCTGAAATGGTGATGAAATTGTGATATAACTTCCCTGAAATGGTGATATGACTTCCCCTGAAATGGTATTATAACTTCCCCTGAAATGGTGATATAACTTCCCCTGAAATGGTGATATAACTTCTCCTCCTGAAATGGTGATATGACTTCTCCTCCTGAAATGGTGATATAACTTCCCCTGATATGATGATATAACTTCTCCTGAAATGGTGATATAACTTAGCCTGAAATGGTGATGTAACTTCTCCTCCTGAAATGGTGATATGACTTCTCCTCCTGAAATGATGATATAACTTCTCCTGAAATGGTGATATAACTTCTCCCCCTGAAATGGTGATATAACTTCTCCTGAAATGGTGATATAACGTCCCCTGAAATGGTGATATAACTTCCCCTCCTGAAATGGTGATATAACTTCCCCTGAAATGGTGATATAACTTCTCCTGAAATGGTGATATAACTTCTCCCCCTGAAATGGTGATATAACTTCTCCTGAAATGGTGATATAACGTCCCCTGAAATGGTGATATGACCTCCCCTCCTGAAATGGTGATATGACTTCTCCTCCTGAAATGGTGATATGACCTCCCCTGAAATGGTGATATAACTTCTCCTGAAATGGTGATATAACTTCCCCTGAAATGGTGATATAACTTCTCCTGAAATGGTGATATAACTTCTCCTCCTGAAATGTGATATATCTTATCCCCTGAAATGGTGATATAACTCTCCTGAAATTGTGATATAACTTCTCCTGAAATGGTGATATAACTTCCTGAAATGGTGATATAACTTCTCCTGAAATGGTGATATAACTTCTCCTGAAATGGTGATATAACTTCCCTAAAATGGTGATATAACTTCCCCTGAAATGGTGATATAACTTCTCCTGAAATGGTGATATAACTTCTCCTGAAATTGTGATATAATTTCCTGAAATGGTGATATGACTTCCCCTGAAATGGTGATATAACTTCCCCTGAAATGGTGATATAACTTCCCTGAAATGGTGATATAACTTCTCCTCCTGAAATGGTGATATAACTTCTCCTCCTGAAATGATGATATAACTTCTGAAATGGTGATATAACTTCCCTGAAATGATGATATAACTTCTCCTGAAATGGTGATATAACTTCTCCTCCTGAAATGGTGATATGACTTCTCCTCCTGAAATGGTGATATAACTTCCCCCTTCCTCTTCTCCCCTGAATGGTGATATAACTTCTCCTGAAATGGTGATATAACTTACACCTGAAATGGTGATATAACTTCTCCTCCTGAAATGGTGATATAACTTCCCCTGAAATGGTGATATAACTTCTCCTGAAATGGTGATATAACTTCTCCTCCTGAAATGGTGATATGACTTCTCCTCCTGAAATGGTGATATAACTTCTCCTGAAATGGTGATATAACTTCCTGAAATGGTGATATAACCTGAAATGGTGATATAACTTCTCCTGAAATGGTGATATAACTTCTCCTCCTGAAATGGTGATATAACTTCCCCTGAAATGATGATATAAACTTCTCCTGAAATGGTGATATAACTTCTCCTGAAATGGTGATATAACTTCTCCTGAAATGGTGATATAACTTCTCCTCCTGAAATGGTGATATAACTTCTCCTCCTGAAATGGTGATATAACTTCCCTGAAATGGTGATATAACTTCTACTGAAATGGTGATATAACTTCCCTCCTGAAATGGTGATATAACTTACACTGAAATGGTGATATAACTTCTCCTCCTGAAATGGTGATATAACTTCCCTGAAATGATGATATAACCTGAAATGGTGATATAACTTCTCCTGAAATGGTGATATGACTTCTCCTCCTGAAATGGTGATATAACTTCTCCTGAAATGGTGATATAACTTCCCTTCTCCTGAAATGGTGATATAACTTCTCCTGAAATGGTGATATAACTTCTCCTGAAATGGTGATATAACTTCTGAAATGATGATATAACCTGAAATGGTGATATAACTTCTCCTGAAATGGTGATATAACTTCTCCTGAAATGGTGATATAACTTCTCCTGAAATGGTGATATAACTTCCCTGAAATGATGATATAACTTCTGAAATGGTGATATAACTTCTCCTGAAATGGTGATATAACTTCCTGAAATGGTGATATAACTCCCTGAAATGGTGATATAACTTCTCCTGAAATGGTGATATAACTTCTCCTGAAATGGTGATATAACTTCTCCTGAAATGATGATATAACTTCTCCTGAAATGGTGATATAACTTCTCCTGAAATGGTGATATAACTTCTCCTGAAATGGTGATATGTTTCCCCCTCCTGAAACGGTGTTTGTTTACTCAACTAAATAGGGAGTAGGGTTCTATAGGGCCCTGGCCTAAAGTAGTACACTATATTTGACTGAGGCCTACAGTACTTGAAGGTTGAGAGTGTCTCTCTCCCGTTCTCTCTCTATATATCTCTCTCTCTCTCTCTGTCTATCCATCTGTCTATCCATTCTTTCTATAACTCCTCCATCTCTCTCTGTCTCTCTGTGTATCCATTCTCTCTCTCTCTCTCTCTCTCTCTCTCTCTCTCTCTCTCTCTCTCTCTCTCTCTCTCTCTCTCTATATATATATATATATCCCTCTCTCTCTGTCTATCCATCTCTATCATTCTTTCTATAACTCCTCCATCTCTCTCTGTCTCTCTGTGTATCCATTTCTATCGCTCGCTCTATCTCTCTCTCTCTCCCTCTCCCTCTCTCTCTCCCAAACCCTCTCTCTCTCCCAACCTCTCTCTCTCTCCCAACCCTTCTCTCTCTAGCCCTGGTTTCACCTTGCGTTAACATGTGGTAGTCGCCATCCAATCAAGATGATCCAATCTCTATCTGATGGAGATTTGTTGCATCTACACCAGTGCCGGATTCTGCGGGGAGGAACGGCTCATAATAATGTCTGGAACGGAGCAAATGGAATGGCTTCAGACACAATTTAATGTGCCACCGACCTCCTGTGGTCTACACATGGAAATAAAACGTGTCTCTAATCTGCATCCATATCCAGAAACCTCCATGATGACACGAGCTGTATGAATGGACAGAAAAGAGAACACTAAGAGGCCCTAATGAAACAGGTTCAGCTACAGGCCCTAATGAAACAGGTTCAGTTACAGACCTTGATGACACGAGCTGAATGAATGGACAGAAAAGAGAACACTGTTATAATCCAAATTCAGTTACAGGCCCTAATGAAACAGGTTCAGTTACAGGCCCTAATGAAACAGGTTCAGTTACAGGCCCTAATGAAACAGGTTCAGTTACAGGCCCTAATGAAACAGGTTCAGTTACAGGCCCTAATGAAACAGGTTCAGCTACAGGCCCTAATGAAACAGGTTCAGTTACAGGCCCTAACGAAACAGGTTCAGTTACAGGCCCTAATGAAACAGGTTCAGCTACAGGCCCTAATGAAACAGGTTCCGTTACAGGCCCTAATGAAACAGGTTCAGTTACAGGCCCTAATGAAACAGGTTCAGCTACAGGCCCTAATGAAACAGGTTCAGTTACAGGCCTTAATGAAACAGGTTCAGTTACAGGCCCTAATGAAACAGGTTCAGCTACAGGCCCTAATGAAACAGGTTCAGCTACAGGCCCTAATGAAACAGGTTCAGTTACAGGCCCTAATGAAACAGGTTCAGTTGCAGGCCCTAATGAAACAGGTTCAGTTACAGGCCCTAATGAAACAGGTTCAGTTACAGGCCCTAATGAAACAGGTTCAGTTACAGGCCCTAATGAAACAGGTTCAGCTACAGGCCCTAATGAAACAGGTTCAGTTACAGGCCCTAATGAAACAGGTTCAGCTACAGGCCCTAATGAAACAGGTTCAGATACAGGCCCTAATGAAACAGGTTCAGTTACAGGCCCTAATGAAACAGGTTCAGTTACAGGCCTTAATGAAACAGGTTCAGTTACAGGCCCTAATGAAACAGGTTCAGTTACAGACCCTAATGAAACAGGTTAAGTTACAGGCCCTAATGAAACAGGTTCAGTTACAGGCCCTAATGAAACAGGTTCAGTTACAGGCCCTAATGAAACAGGTTCAGTTACAGGCCCTAATGTAACAGGTTCAGTTACAGGCCCTAATGAAACAGGTTCAGTTACAGGCCCTAATGTAACAGGTTCAGTTACAGGCCTTAATGAAACAGGTTCAGTTACAGGCCCTAATGAAACAGGTTCAGTTACAGGCCCTAATGAAACAGGTTCAGTTACAGGCCTTAATGAAACAGGTTCAGTTACAGGCCCTAATGAAACAGGTTCAGTTACAGGCCCTAATGAAACAGGTTCAGCTGCAGGCCTTAATGAAACACGTTCAGTTACAGGCCCTAATGAAACAGGTTCCGTTACAGGCCCTAATGAAACAGGTTCAGTTACAGGCCCTAATGAAACAGGTTCAGCTACAGGCCCTAATGAAACAGGTTCAGTTACAGGCCTTAATGAAACAGGTTCAGTTACAGGCCCTAATGAAACAGGTTCAGCTACAGGCCCTAATGAAACAGGTTCAGCTACAGGCCCTAATGAAACAGGTTCAGTTACAGGCCCTAATGAAACAGGTTCAGTTACAGGCCCTAATGAAACAGGTTCAGTTACAGGCCCTAATGAAACAGGTTCAGTTACAGGCCCTAATGAAACAGGTTCAGTTACAGGCCCTAATGAAACAGGTTCAGCTACAGGCCCTAATGAAACAGGTTCAGTTACAGGCCCTAATGAAACAGGTTCAGCTACAGGCCCTAATGAAACAGGTTCAGTTACAGGCCCTAATGAAACAGGTTCAGTTACAGGCCCTAATGAAACAGGTTCAGTTACAGGCCTTAATGAAACAGGTTCAGTTACAGGCCCTAATGAAACAGGTTCAGTTACAGACCCTAATGAAACAGGTTAAATTACAGGCCCTAATGAAACAGGTTCAGTTACAGACCCTAATGAAACAGGTTCAGTTACAGGCCCTAATGAAACAGGTTCAGTTACAGGCCCTAATGAAACAGGTTCAGTTACAGGCCCTAATGAAACAGGTTCAGTTACAGGCCCTAATGTAACAGGTTCAGTTACAGGCCCTAATGAAACAGGTTCAGTTACAGGCCCTAATGTAACAGGTTCAGTTACAGGCCTTAATGAAACAGGTTCAGTTACAGGCCCTAATGAAACAGGTTCAGTTACAGGCCCTAATGAAACAGGTTCAGTTACAGGCCTTAATGAAACAGGTTCAGTTACAGGCCCTAATGAAACAGGTTCAGTTACAGGCCCTAATGAAACAGGTTCAGCTGCAGGCCTTAATGAAACACGTTCAGTTACAGGCCCTAATGAAACAGGTTCAGTTACAGGCCCTAATGAAACAGGTTCAGTTACAGGCCCTAATGAAACAGGTTCAGTTACAGGCCCTAATGAAACAGGTTCAGTTACAGGCCCTAATGAAACAGGTTCAGTTACAGGCCCTAATGAAACAGGTTCAGTTACAGGCCCTAATGAAACAGGTTCAGCTACAGGCCCTAATGAAACAGGTTCAGTTACAGGCCCTGAAACAGGTTCAGTTACAGGCCCTAAACAGGTTCAGTTACAGGCCCTAATGAAACAGGTTCAGCTACAGGCCCTAACGAAACAGGTTCAGTTACAGGCCCTAATGAAACAGGTTCAGTTACAGGCCTTAATGAAACAGGTTCAGTTACAGGCCCTAATGAAACAGGTTCAGTTACAGGCCTTAATGAAACAGGTTCAGTTACAGGCCCTAATGAAACAGGTTCAGTTACAGGCCTTAATGAAACAGGTTCAGTTACAGGCCCTAATGAAACAGGTTCAGTTACAGGCCCTAATGAAACAGGTTCAGTTACAGGCCCTAATGAAACAGGTTCAGTTACAGGCCCTAATGAAACAGGTTCAGTTACAGGCCCTAATGAAACAGGTTCAGTTACAGGCCCTAATGAAACAGGTTCAGTTACAGGCCCTAATGAAACAGGTTCAGTTACAGGCCCTAATGAAACAGGTTCAGTTACAGGCCCTAATGAAACAGGTTCAGTTACAGGCCCTAATGAAACAGGTTCAGTTACAGGCCCTAATGAAACAGGTTCAGTTACAGGCCTTAATGAAACAGGTTCCGTTACAGGCCCTAATGAAACAGGTTCAGTTACAGGCCCTAATGAAACAGGTTCAGTTACAGGCCCTAATGAAACAGGTTCCGTTACAGGCCTTAATGAAACAGGTTCCGTTACAGGCCCTAATGAAACAGGTTCAGTTACAGGCCCTAATGAAACAGGTTCAGTTACAGGCCTTAATGAAACAGGTTCAGTTACAGGCCCTAATGAAACAGGTTCAGTTACAGGCCTTAATGAAACAGGTTCAGTTACAGGCCCTAATGAAACAGGTTCAGTTACAGGCCCTAATGAAACAGGTTCAGCTGCAGGCCTTAATGAAACACGTTCAGTTACAGGCCCTAATGAAACAGGTTCAGCTGCAGGCCTTAATGAAACACGTTCAGTTACAGGCCCTAATGAAACAGGTTCAGCTGCAGGCCTTAATGAAACACGTTCAGTTACAGGCCCTAATGAAACAGGTTCAGTTACAGGCCCTAATGAAACAGGTTCAGTTACAGGCCCTAATGAAACAGGTTCAGTTACAGGCCCTAATGAAACAGGTTCAGTTACAGGCCCTAATGAAACAGGTTCAGCTACAGGCCCTAATGAAACAGGTTCAGTTACAGGCCCTAATGAAACAGGTTCAGCTACAGGCCCTAATGAAACAGGTTCAGTTACAGGCCCTAACGAAACAGGTTCAGTTACAGGCCCTAATGAAACAGGTTCAGCTACAGGCCCTAACGAAACAGGTTCAGTTACAGGCCCTAATGAAACAGGTTCAGTTACAGGCCTTAATGAAACAGGTTCAGTTACAGGCCCTAATGAAACAGGTTCAGTTACAGGCCTTAATGAAACAGGTTCAGTTACAGGCCCTAATGAAACAGGTTCAGTTACAGGCCTTAATGAAACAGGTTCAGTTACAGGCCCTAATGAAACAGGTTCAGTTACAGGCCCTAATGAAACAGGTTCAGTTACAGGCCCTAATGAAACAGGTTCAGTTACAGGCCCTAATGAAACAGGTTCAGTTACAGGCCCTAATGAAACAGGTTCAGTTACAGGCCCTAATGAAACAGGTTCAGTTACAGGCCCTAATGAAACAGGTTCAGTTACAGGCCCTAATGAAACAGGTTCAGTTACAGGCCCTAATGAAACAGGTTCAGTTACAGGCCCTAATGAAACAGGTTCAGTTACAGGCCCTAATGAAACAGGTTCAGTTACAGGCCTTAATGAAACAGGTTCCGTTACAGGCCCTAATGAAACAGGTTCAGTTACAGGCCCTAATGAAACAGGTTCAGTTACAGGCCCTAATGAAACAGGTTCCGTTACAGGCCCTAATGTAACAGGTTCAGTTACAGGCCCTAATGAAACAGGTTCAGTTACAGGTCCTAATGAAACAGGTTCAGTTCAGTTACAGGCCCTAATGAAACAGGTTCCGTTACAGGCCCTAATGAAACAGGTTCAGTTACATACCCTAATGAAACAGGTTCAGTTACAGGCCCTAATGAAACAGAAACAGGTTCAGTTACAGGCCCCAAAGAAACAGGTTCAGTTACAGGCCCTAATGAAACCGGTTCAGTTACAGGCCCTAATGAAACAGGTTCAGTTACAGGCCCTAATGAAACAGGTTCAGGTACAGGCCCTAATGTAACAGGTTCAGTTACAGGCCCTAATGAAACAGGTTCAGTTACAGGCCCTAATGAAACAGGTTCAGTTACAGGCCCTAATGAAACAGGTTCAGTTACAGGCCCTAATGAAACAGGTTCAGTTACAGGCCCTAACGAAACAGGTTCAGTTACAGGCCCTAATGAAACAGGTTCAGCTACAGGCCCTAATGAAACAGGTTCAGCTACAGGCCCTAATGAAACAGGTTCAGTTACAGTCCTTAATGAAACAGGTTCAGTTACAGGCCCTAATGAAACAGGTTCAGCTACAGGCCCTAATGAAACAGGTTCAGCTACAGGCCCTAATGAAACAGGTTCAGTTACAGGCCCTAATGTAACAGGTTCAGTTACAGGCCCTAATGAAACAGGTTCAGTTACAGGCCCTAATGAAACAGGTTCCGTTACAGGCCCTAACGAAACAGGTTCAGTTACAGGCCCTAATGAAACAGGTTCAGTTACAGGCCTTAATGAAACAGGTTCAGTTACAGGCCTTAATGAAACAGGTTCAGTTACAGGCCCTAATGAAACAGGTTCAGTTACAGGCCTTAATGAAACAGGTTCAGTTACAGGCCCTAATGAAACAGGTTCAGTTACAGGCCTTAATGAAACAGGTTCAGTTACAGGCCCTAATGAAACAGGTTCAGTTACAGGCCCTAATGAAACAGGTTCAGTTACAGGCCCTAATGAAACAGGTTCAGTTACAGGCCCTAATGAAACAGGTTCAGTTACAGGCCCTAATGAAACAGGTTCAGTTACAGGCCCTAATGAAACAGGTTCAGTTACAGGCCCTAATGAAACAGGTTCAGTTACAGGCCCTAATGAAACAGGTTCAGTTACAGGCCCTAATGAAACAGGTTCAGTTACAGGCCCTAATGAAACAGGTTCAGTTACAGGCCCTAATGAAACAGGTTCAGTTACAGGCCTTAATGAAACAGGTTCAGTTACAGGCCCTAATGAAACAGGTTCAGTTACAGGCCCTAATGAAACAGGTTCAGTTACAGGCCCTAATGAAACAGGTTCCGTTACAGGCCCTAATGAAACAGGTTCCGTTACAGGCCCTAATGTAACAGGTTCAGTTACAGGCCTTAATGAAACAGGTTCAGTTACAGGCCCTAATGAAACAGGTTCAGTTACAGGCCCTAATGAAACAGGTTCAGTTACAGGCCCTAATGAAACAGGTTCAGTTACAGGCCTTAATGAAACAGGTTCCGTTACAGGCCCTAATGAAACAGGTTCAGTTACAGGCCTTAATGAAACAGGTTCAGTTACAGGCCCTAATGAAACAGGTTCAGTTACAGGCCCTAATGAAACAGGTTCAGTTACAGGCCCTAATGAAACAGGTTAAGTTTCAGGCCCTAATGAAACAGGTTCAGTTACAGGCACTAATGAAACAGGTTCAGTTACAGGTCCTAATGAAACAGGTTCAGTTCAGTTACAGGCCCTAATGAAACAGGTTCCGTTACAGGCCCTAATGAAACAGGTTCAGTTACATACCCTAATGAAACAGGTTCAGTTACAGGCCCTAATGAAACAGAAACAGGTTCAGTTACAGGCCCCAAAGAAACAGGTTCAGTTACAGGCCCTAATGAAACCGGTTCAGTTACAGGCCCTAATGAAACAGGTTCAGTTACAGGCCCTAATGAAACAGGTTCAGTTACAGGCCCTAATGTAACAGGTTCAGTTACAGGCCCTAATGAAACAGGTTCAGTTACAGGCCCTAATGAAACAGGTTCAGTTACAGGCCCTAATGAAACAGGTTCAGTTACAGGCCCTAATGAAACAGGTTCAGTTACAGGCCCTAACGAAACAGGTTCAGTTACAGGCCCTAATGAAACAGGTTCAGCTACAGGCCCTAATGAAACAGGTTCAGCTACAGGCCCTAATGAAACAGGTTCAGTTACAGTCCCTAATGAAACAGGTTCAGTTACAGGCCCTAATGAAACAGGTTCAGCTACAGGCCCTAATGAAACAGGTTCAGCTTACAGGCCCTAATGAAACAGGTTCAGTTACAGGCCCTAATGTAACAGGTTCAGTTACAGGCCCTAATGAAACAGGTTCAGTTACAGGCCCTAATGAAACAGGTTCAGCTACAGGCCCTAATGAAACAGGTTCAGTTACAGGCCCTAATGTAACAGGTACAGTTACAGGCCCTAATGAAACAGGTTCAGTTACAGGCCCTAATGAAACAGGTTCAGCTACAGGCCCTAATGAAACAGGTTCAGTTACAGGCCCTAACGAAACAGGTTCAGTTACAGGCCCTAATGAAACAGGTTCAGCTACAGGCCCTAATGAAACAGGTTCAGCTACAGGCCCTAATGAAACAGGTTCAGTTACAGGCCCTAATGAAACAGGTTCAGTTACAGGCCCTAATGAAACAGGTTCCGTTACAGGCCCTAATGAAACAGGTTCCGTTACAGGCCCTAATGTAACAGGTTCAGTTACAGGCCTTAATGAAACAGGTTCAGTTACAGGCCCTAATGAAACAGGTTCAGTTACAGGCCCTAATGAAACAGGTTCAGTTACAGGCCCTAATGAAACAGGTTCAGTTACAGGCCTTAATGAAACAGGTTCCGTTACAGGCCCTAATGAAACAGGTTCAGTTACAGGCCTTAATGAAACAGGTTCAGTTACAGGCCCTAATGAAACAGGTTCAGTTACAGGCCCTAATGAAACAGGTTCAGTTACAGGCCCTAATGAAACAGGTTAAGTTTCAGGCCCTAATGAAACAGGTTCAGTTACAGGCCCTAATGAAACAGGTTCAGTTACAGGTCCTAATGAAACAGGTTCAGTTCAGTTACAGGCCCTAATGAAACAGGTTCCGTTACAGGCCCTAATGAAACAGGTTCAGTTACATACCCTAATGAAACAGGTTCAGTTACAGGCCCTAATGAAACAGAAACAGGTTCAGTTACAGGCCCCAAAGAAACAGGTTCAGTTACAGGCCCTAATGAAACCGGTTCAGTTACAGGCCCTAATGAAACAGGTTCAGTTACAGGCCCTAATGAAACAGGTTCAGTTACAGGCCCTAATGTAACAGGTTCAGTTACAGGCCCTAATGAAACAGGTTCAGTTACAGGCCCTAATGAAACAGGTTCAGTTACAGGCCCTAATGAAACAGGTTCAGTTACAGGCCCTAACGAAACAGGTTCAGTTACAGGCCCTAACGAAACAGGTTCAGCTACAGGCCCTAATGAAACAGGTTCAGCTACAGGCCCTAATGAAACAGGTTCAGTTACCGTCCTTAATGAAACAGGTTCAGTTACAGGCCCTAATGAAACAGGTTCAGCTACAGGCCCTAATGAAACAGGTTCAGCTACAGGCCCTAATGAAACAGGTTCAGTTACAGGCCCTAATGTAACAGGTTCAGTTACAGGCCCTAATGAAACAGGTTCAGTTACAGGCCCTAATGAAACAGGTTAAGTTTCAGGCCCTAATGAAACAGGTTCAGTTACAGGCACTAATGAAACAGGTTCAGTTACAGGTCCTAATGAAACAGGTTCAGTTCAGTTACAGGCCCTAATGAAACAGGTTCCGTTACAGGCCCTAATGAAACAGGTTCAGTTACATACCCTAATGAAACAGGTTCAGTTACAGGCCCTAATGAAACAGAAACAGGTTCAGTTACAGGCCCCAAAGAAACAGGTTCAGTTACAGGCCCTAATGAAACCGGTTCAGTTACAGGCCCTAATGAAACAGGTTCAGTTACAGGCCCTAATGAAACAGGTTCAGTTACAGGCCCTAATGTAACAGGTTCAGTTACAGGCCCTAATGAAACAGGTTCAGTTACAGGCCCTAATGAAACAGGTTCAGTTACAGGCCCTAATGAAACAGGTTCAGTTACAGGCCCTAATGAAACAGGTTCAGTTACAGGCCCTAACGAAACAGGTTCAGTTACAGGCCCTAATGAAACAGGTTCAGCTACAGGCCCTAATGAAACAGGTTCAGCTACAGGCCCTAATGAAACAGGTTCAGTTACCGTCCTTAATGAAACAGGTTCAGTTACAGGCCCTAATGAAACAGGTTCAGCTACAGGCCCTAATGAAACAGGTTCAGCTACAGGCCCTAATGAAACAGGTTCAGTTACAGGCCCTAATGTAACAGGTTCAGTTACAGGCCCTAATGAAACAGGTTCAGTTACAGGCCCTAATGAAACAGGTTCAGCTACAGGCCCTAATGAAACAGGTTCAGTTACAGGCCCTAATGTAACAGGTACAGTTACAGGCCCTAATGAAACAGGTTCAGTTACAGGCCCTAATGAAACAGGTTCAGCTACAGGCCCTAATGAAACAGGTTCAGTTACAGGCCCTAACGAAACAGGTTCAGTTACAGGCCCTAATGAAACAGGTTCAGCTACAGGCCCTAATGAAACAGGTTCAGCTACAGGCCCTAATGAAACAGGTTCAGTTACAGGCCCTAATGAAACAGGTTCAGTTACAGGCCCTAATGAAACAGGTTCAGTTACAGGCCCTAATGAAACAGGTTCCGTTACAGGCCCTAATGTAACAGGTTCAGTTACAGGCCTTAATGAAACAGGTTCAGTTACAGGCCCTAATGAAACAGGTTCAGTTACAGGCCCTAATGAAACAGGTTCAGTTACAGGCCCTAATGAAACAGGTTCAGTTACAGGCCTTAATGAAACAGGTTCCGTTACAGGCCCTAATGAAACAGGTTCAGTTACAGGCCTAATGAAACAGGTTCAGTTACAGGCCCTAATGAAACAGGTTCAGTTACAGGCCCTAATGAAACAGGTTCAGTTACAGGCCCTAATGAAACAGGTTAAGTTTCAGGCCCTAATGAAACAGGTTCAGTTACAGGCCCTAATGAAACAGGTTCAGTTACAGGTCCTAATGAAACAGGTTCAGTTCAGTTACAGGCCCTAATGAAACAGGTTCCGTTACAGGCCCTAATGAAACAGGTTCAGTTACATACCCTAATGAAACAGGTTCAGTTACAGGCCCTAATGAAACAGAAACAGGTTCAGTTACAGGCCCCAAAGAAACAGGTTCAGTTACAGGCCCTAATGAAACCGGTTCAGTTACAGGCCCTAATGAAACAGGTTCAGTTACAGGCCCTAAAGAAACAGGTTCAGTTACAGGCCCTAATGTAACAGGTTCAGTTACAGGCCCTAATGAAACAGGTTCAGTTACAGGCCCTAATGAAACAGGTTCAGTTACAGGCCCTAATGAAACAGGTTCAGTTACAGGCACTAATGAAACAGGTTCAGTTACAGGTCCTAATGAAACAGGTTCAGTTCAGTTACAGGCCCTAATGAAACAGGTTCCGTTACAGGCCCTAATGAAACAGGTTCAGTTACATACCCTAATGAAACAGGTTCAGTTACAGGCCCTAATGAAACAGAAACAGGTTCAGTTACAGGCCCCAAAGAAACAGGTTCAGTTACAGGCCCTAATGAAACCGGTTCAGTTACAGGCCCTAATGAAACAGGTTCAGTTACAGGCCCTAATGAAACAGGTTCAGTTACAGGCCCTAATGTAACAGGTTCAGTTACAGGCCCTAATGAAACAGGTTCAGTTACAGGCCCTAATGAAACAGGTTCAGTTACAGGCCCTAATGAAACAGGTTCAGTTACAGGCCCTAATGAAACAGGTTCAGTTACAGGCCCTAACGAAACAGGTTCAGTTACAGGCCCTAATGAAACAGGTTCAGCTACAGGCCCTAATGAAACAGGTTCAGCTACAGGCCCTAATGAAACAGGTTCAGTTACCGTCCTTAATGAAACAGGTTCAGTTACAGGCCCTAATGAAACAGGTTCAGCTACAGGCCCTAATGAAACAGGTTCAGCTACAGGCCCTAATGAAACAGGTTCAGTTACAGGCCCTAATGTAACAGGTTCAGTTACAGGCCCTAATGAAACAGGTTCAGTTACAGGCCCTAATGAAACAGGTTCAGCTACAGGCCCTAATGAAACAGGTTCAGTTACAGGCCCTAATGTAACAGGTACAGTTACAGGCCCTAATGAAACAGGTTCAGTTACAGGCCCTAATGAAACAGGTTCAGCTACAGGCCCTAATGAAACAGGTTCAGTTACAGGCCCTAACGAAACAGGTTCAGTTACAGGCCCTAATGAAACAGGTTCAGCTACAGGCCCTAATGAAACAGGTTCAGCTACAGGCCCTAATGAAACAGGTTCAGTTACAGGCCCTAATGAAACAGGTTCAGTTACAGGCCCTAATGAAACAGGTTCCGTTACAGGCCCTAATGAAACAGGTTCCGTTACAGGCCCTAATGTAACAGGTTCAGTTACAGGCCTTAATGAAACAGGTTCAGTTACAGGCCCTAATGAAACAGGTTCAGTTACAGGCCCTAATGAAACAGGTTCAGTTACAGGCCCTAATGAAACAGGTTCAGTTACAGGCCTTAATGAAACAGGTTCCGTTACAGGCCCTAATGAAACAGGTTCAGTTACAGGCCTTAATGAAACAGGTTCAGTTACAGGCCCTAATGAAACAGGTTCAGTTACAGGCCCTAATGAAACAGGTTCAGTTACAGGCCCTAATGAAACAGGTTAAGTTTCAGGCCCTAATGAAACAGGTTCAGTTACAGGCCCTAATGAAACAGGTTCAGTTACAGGTCCTAATGAAACAGGTTCAGTTCAGTTACAGGCCCTAATGAAACAGGTTCCGTTACAGGCCCTAATGAAACAGGTTCAGTTACATACCCTAATGAAACAGGTTCAGTTACAGGCCCTAATGAAACAGAAACAGGTTCAGTTACAGGCCCCAAAGAAACAGGTTCAGTTACAGGCCCTAATGAAACCGGTTCAGTTACAGGCCCTAATGAAACAGGTTCAGTTACAGGCCCTAATGAAACAGGTTCAGTTACAGGCCCTAATGTAACAGGTTCAGTTACAGGCCCTAATGAAACAGGTTCAGTTACAGGCCCTAATGAAACAGGTTCAGTTACAGGCCCTAATGAAACAGGTTCAGTTACAGGCCCTAACGAAACAGGTTCAGTTACAGGCCCTAACGAAACAGGTTCAGCTACAGGCCCTAATGAAACAGGTTCAGCTACAGGCCCTAATGAAACAGGTTCAGTTACCGTCCTTAATGAAACAGGTTCAGTTACAGGCCCTAATGAAACAGGTTCAGCTACAGGCCCTAATGAAACAGGTTCAGCTACAGGCCCTAATGAAACAGGTTCAGTTACAGGCCCTAATGTAACAGGTTCAGTTACAGGCCCTAATGAAACAGGTTCAGTTACAGGCCCTAATGAAACAGGTTCAGCTACAGGCCCTAATGAAACAGGTTCAGTTACAGGCCCTAATGTAACAGGTACAGTTACAGGCCCTAATGAAACAGGTTCAGTTACAGGCCCTAATGAAACAGGTTCAGCTACAGGCCCTAATGAAACAGGTTCAGTTACAGGCCCTAACGAAACAGGTTCAGTTACAGGCCCTAATGAAACAGGTTCAGCTACAGGCCCTAATGAAACAGGTTCAGCTACAGGCCCTAATGAAACAGGTTCAGTTACAGTCCTTAATGAAACAGGTTCAGCTACAGGCCCTAATGAAACAGGTTCAGTTACAGGCCCTAATGAAACAGGTTCAGTTACAGGCCCTAATGAAACAGGTTCAGTTACAGGCCCTAATGAAACAGGTTCAGTTACAGGCCCTAATGAAACAGGTTCAGTTACAGGCCCTAATGAAACAGGTTCAGTTACAGGCCCTAATGAAACAGGTTCAGTTACAGGCCCTAATGAAACAGGTTCCGTTACAGGCCCTAACGAAACAGGTTCAGTTACAGGCCCTAATGAAACAGGTTCAGTTACAGGCCTTAATGAAAGAGGTTCAGTTACAGGCCCTAATGAAACAGGTTCAGTTACAGGCCTTAATGAAACAGGTTCAGTTACAGGCCCTAATGAAACAGGTTCAGTTACAGGCCCTAATGAAACAGGTTCAGTTACAGGCCCTAATGAAACAGGTTCAGTTACAGGCCTTAATGAAACAGGTTCCATTACAGGCCCTAATGAAACAGGTTCCGTTACAGGCCCTAATGTAACAGGTTCAGTTACAGGCCTTCATGAAACAGGTTCAGTTACAGGCCCTAATGAAACAGGTTCAGTTACAGGCCCTAATGAAACAGGTTCAGTTACAGGCCCTAATGAAACAGGTTCAGTTACAGGCCTTAATGAAACAGGTTCCGTTACAGGCCCTAATGAAACAGGTTCAGTTACAGGCCCTAATGAAACAGGTTCAGTTACAGGCCCTAATGAAACAGGTTCAGTTACAGGCCCTAATGAAACAGGTTCAGTTACAGGCCCTAATGAAACAGGTTCAGTTTCAGGCCCTAATGAAACAGGTTCAGTTACAGGCCCTAATGAAACAGGTTCAGTTACAGGTCCTAATGAAACAGGTTCAGTTACAGGCCCTAATGAAACAGGTTCCGTTACAGGCCCTAATGAAACAGGTTCAGTTACATACCCTAATGAAACAGGTTCAGTTACAGGCCCTAATGAAACAGAAACAGGTTCAGTTACAGGCCCCAAAGAAACAGGTTAAGTTACAGGCCCTAATGAAACCGGTTCAGTTACAGGCCCTAATGAAACAGGTTCAGTTACAGGCCCCAATGAAACAGGTTCAGTTACAGGTCCTAATGAAACAGGTTCAGTTACAGGCACCAATGAAACAGGTTCAGTAACAGGCCCTAATGAAACAGGTTCAGTTACAGGCTCTAATGAAACAGGTTCAGATACAGGCCCCAATGAAACAGGTTCAGTTACAGGCTCCAATGAAACTGAAACAGGTTCAGTTACAGGCCCTAATGAAACAGGTTCAGTTACAGGCCCTAATGTAACAGGTTCAGTTACAGGCCCTAATGAAACAGGTTCAGTTACAGGCCCTAATGAAACAGGTTCAGTTACAGGCCCTAATGAAACAGGTTCAGTTACAGACCCTAATGAAACAGGTTCAGTTACAGGCCCTAATGTAACAGGTTCAGTTACAGGCCCTAATGAAACCGGTTCAGTTACAGGCCCTGATGAAACAGGTTCAGTTACAGGCCCCAATGAAACAGGTTCAGTTAAAGGCCCTAATGAAACAGGTTCAGTTACAGGCCCTAATGAAACAGGTTCAGCTACAGGCCCTAATGAAACAGGTTCAGTTACAGGCCCTAATGAAACAGGTTCAGTTACAGGCCCTAATGAAACAGGTTCAGTTACAGGCCCTAATGAAACAGGTTCAGTTACAGGCCCTAATGTAACAGGTTCAGTTACAGGCCCTAATGAAACAGGTTCAGTTACAGGCCCTAATGAAACAGGTTCAGTTACAGGCCCTAATGAAACAGGTTCAGTTACAGACCCTAATGAAACAGGTTCAGTTACAGGCCCTAATGTAACAGGTTCAGTTACAGGCCCTAATGAAACCGGTTCAGTTACAGGCCCTGATGAAACAGGTTCAGTTACAGGCCCCAATGAAACAGGTTCAGTTAAAGGCCCTAATGAAACAGGTTCAGTTACAGGCCCTAATGAAACAGGTTCAGCTACAGGCCCTAATGAAACAGGTTCAGTTACAGGCCCTAATGAAACAGGTTCAGTTACAGGCCCTAATGAAACAGGTTCAGTTACAGGCCCTAATGAAACAGGTTCAGTTACAGGCCCTAATGAAACAGGTTCAGTTACAGGCCCTAATGAAACAGGTTCAGTTACAGGCCCTAATGAAACAGGTTCAGTTACAGGCCCTAATGAAACAGGTTCAGTTACAGGCCCCAATGAAACGGAAACAGGTTCAGTTACAGGCCCCAATGAAACAGGTTCAGTTACAGACCCTGATGAAACAGGTTCAGTTACAGGCCCCAATGAAACAGGTTCAGTTACAGGCCCTAATGAAACAGGTTCAGTTACAGGCCCTAATGAAACAGGTTCAGTTACAGGCCCTAATGAAACAGGTTCAGTTACAGGCCCTAATGAAACAGGTTCAGTTACAGGCCCTAATGAAACAGGTTCAGTTACAGGCCCTAATGAAACAGGTTCAGTTAAAGGGCCCTAATGAAACAGGTTCAGTTACAGGCCCCAATGAAACGGAAACAGGTTCAGTTACAGGCCCTAATGAAACAGGTTCAGTTACAGGCCCCAATGAAACAGGTTCAGTTACAGGCCCTAATGAAACAGGTTCAATTACAGGCCCTAATGAAACAGGTTCAGTTACAGGCCCTAATGAAACAGGTTCAGTTACAGGCCCCAATGAAACGGAAACAGGTTCAGTTACAGGCCCCAATGAAACAGGTTCAGTTACAGTCAAAATAAATAAATACCAACCTTCTTTCTAATGGTCTTTAACACATATTTTTGGGGGACTAATGCTCCATTATTTGTGACATTGAGGTTCCACCGAAGAATGTAAATGAAATACATTCTATACATCCTATGCATAGGATCACTCCGGTCTATATAAGGTCCCACAGAGCAAAAACCAAGCCATGAGGTCGAATGAATTGTCCGTAGAGTTCCAAGACAGGATTGTGTCGCGGTTCAGATCTGGGGAAGGGTACCAAAACATTTCTGCATCATTGAAGGTTCCCAAGAACACAGTGGCCTCCATCATTCTGAAATGGAAGAAGTAATCGGGTGAGAAGGGCCTTGGTCAGGTAGGTGACCGAGAACCCGATGGTCACTCTGACAGAGCTCTCTGTGGAGATGGGAGAACCTTCCAGAAGGACAACCATCTCTGCAGAACTCCACCAATCAGGCCTTTATGGTAGAGTGGCCAGACGGAAGCCACTCCTCAGTAAAAGGCACATGACAGCCCGCTTGGAGTTTGCCAAAAGACAACTAAAGAACTATCAGACCATGAGAAACAAGATTCTCTGGTCTGATAAAACCAAGATTGAAATCTTCGGGCCTCACTGCCAAGCGTCACATCTGGAGGAAACCTGGCACCATCCCTACGGTGAAGCATGGTGGTGGCAGCGTCATGCTGTGGGGATGTTTTTCAGTGGCAGGGACTGGTAGGTGTTAGGGTTGATTCCTTTCGTCCTTGTCAATCATTGGTTCATTGGTGAAATTAGCATTATGACAATATCTTTAATTAAATCATTACAAAACCTTTTATTAATGCAATTGCAGAAAGAAGTTGACAATCAGGAACAGGAACAGGAACAGGAACACAGCACGCATGTTTCAGAGTAAGTTCTGCATCAAACAAAAGGTCTCCGGGTGTTTTGTTAAACCGACGTCCCGCCTTCGTGATGTCACTGACTACGTCATTACCTTTTTACTCCTGAGACCAAAGCCCCGTGCCTACCAAGCAACATAAACAAAGCCTTTAGTGTTATCTAAAAGCTTAGCAGTAAACGTCCCCAAAGTTTATTTATTGTGGAATGTTTGACGAGCCTTATCTCCCACACTCCCCTGCAGAGTTCTGTCTCAGTCACACATTCACAGAGGGTTCTCTTTATAAGAGAGAGAGAACTAAAAAACTACTGTTGAACAATTTTAAACCTCTATAATGAATATATATATATATATATATATATATTGTTAATCTGTAGTCTAGGACCCTATAAATGTAAGGTGTCTTATAACCCCTCCCCTTCTATTAATATAACATAAGCATTATCAATTATTCTAATAAATCAAATATTTGTACAGCCCCAAATCATGACCCCTAGGTGAACTTCTAACATAGGCTAGTCAGGATTGAGGGAAATATGAACGAAGCAAAGTACAGAGAGATCCTTGATGAAAACCTGCTCCAGAACGCTCAGGACCTCAGACTGGGGAGAAGGTTCACCTTCCAACAAGACAATGACACTGAGCACACAACATAGACAATGCCGGAGTGGCCTCGGGACAAGTCTCTGAATGTCCTTGAGTGGCCCAGCCAGAGCCCGGACTTGAACCCGATCTAACATCTCTGGAAAGACCTGAAAATAGCTGTGCAGCGACGCCCCCCATCCAACCTGACAGAGCTGGAGAGGATCTGCACGGAAGAATGGGAGAAACTCCTCAAATACAGGTGTACCAAGCTTGTAGCATCATACCCAAGAAAACTGGAGGCTGTATTCGCTACCAAAGGTTCTTCAACAAAGTACTGAGTATAGGGTCTGAATACTTATGTAAATACAATATTTCCGTTTTTAACTTTCATACATTTGCAAAAAATTCTAAAAATCTGTTTTTTTCTTTGTCATTATGGGGTATTGTGAGTAGATTGATGAGGAAAATAAACACCTTAATTTTAGAATAATGCTGTAATATATATATATATATACGGATACTGGGGCGTAACTCAATGCACTGAGAACAGTGACTTTAGAAGATAAGTGACGTCAAGCCTGGATGGGCTGAAACGTCTTGACGAAGAGACTGACAAGACGGAGCATTTAGCTCAGCGCAGGGTACTCGAGTATTAACATTATTTATTCATATTCTTGTCCAAAGAACTTGATATATATATATATATATATACATTGAAAGTCAATATATCTATAAAAAATATTTTAAAAAATAAAAAGAGTTCTTAACAGGGCATGTTTTTTTTTTACCCTATATATAAGTCAAGGGGTCTGAATACTTTCCAAATGCACAGGAAACACAAGCATATACAGTACAGACAGGAAACACAAGCATATACAGTACAGACAGGAAACACAAGCATATACAGTACAGACAGGAAACACAAGCATATACAGTACAGACTGAAAACACAAGCATATACAGTACAGACAGGAAACACAAGCATATACAGTACAGACTGAAAACACAAGCATATACAGTACAGACTGAAAACACAAGCATATACAGTACAGACAGGAAACACAAGCATATACAGTACAGACTGAAAACACAAGCATATACAGTACAGACAGGAAACACAAGCATATACAGTACAGACAGGAAACACAAGCATATACAGTACAGACAGGAAACACAAGCATATACAGTACAGACAGGAAACACAAGCATATACAGTACAGACAGGAAACACAAGCATATACAGTACAGACAGGAAACAGAAACTACAGTACAGACAGGAAACACAAGCATATACAGTACAGACAGGAAACACAAGCATATACAGTACAGACAGGAAACACAAGCATATACTGTACAGACTGAGAACACAAGCATATACAGTACAGACAGGAAACACAAGCATATACAGTACAGACAGGAAACACAAGCATATACAGTACAGACAGGAAACACAAGCATATACAGTACAGACAGGAAACACAAGCATATACAGTACAGACAGGAAACACAAGCATATACAGTACAGACAGGAAACACAAGCATATACAGTACAGACAGGAAACACAAGCATATACAGTACAGACAGGAAACACAAGCATATACAGTACAGACAGGAAACACAAGCATATACAGTACAGACAGGAAACACAAGCATATACAGTACAGACAGGAAACACAAGCATATACAGTACAGACAGGAAACACAAGCATATACAGTACAGACAGGAAACACAAGCATATACAGTACAGACTGAAAACACAAGCATATACAGTACAGACAGGAAACACAAGCATATACAGTACAGACAGGAAACACAAGAATATACAGTACAGACAGGAAACACAAGCATATACAGTACAGACTGAAAACACAAGCATATACAGTACAGACAGGAAACACAAGCATATACAGTACAGACAGGAAACACAAGCATATACAGTACAGACAGGAAACACAAGCATATACAGTACAGACTGAAAACACAAGCATATACAGTACAGACAGGAAACACAAGCATATACAGTACAGACTGAAAACACAAGCATATACAGTACAGACAGGAAACACAAGCATATACAGTACAGACAGGAAACACAAGCATATACAGTACAGACAGGAAACACAAGCATATACAGTACAGACAGGAAACACAAGCATATACAGTACAGACAGGAAACACAAGCATATACAGTACAGACTGAAAACACAAGCATATACAGT